>NC_039282.1:12259579-12353022 GCF_003368295.1 Carassius auratus | reverse complement strand
TTATCATTTGGTTGAAATATTGTGTGTCATTATGCTTGACATTAGCTTATTCTATGTGTGTGTGTGTGTTCGTGTGTGTGTGTTACAAATGTTGTCCTATATGTTATCCATGATATAGTGAAACCACTTCAACATTAAAAAAAAGAGTACAGGCTCTGTATATTGTAGATCACTTCATCATTTTTACATCTAAAATATTAAACAAAATAATTTGGGGAAAATTGTTAGCATATTTAAATATTTACATTCCTAATAATAGTGCAATTCAATTAATTTACAATATTTTAAAAGCAATAAGGTTCATTTAGGCATAATTTATACTGTTTCTGGACCGAATCAACACTCTCGGAATTTAGACTAGTGTTATTTCATTGTAATTTCCAGATTTTTGTCCTAAAATCAATAAAATAAAATAATCTTTATAAAATAATGAAATAACTGACGATTGAGCATGTGGTAAAATCAACTGCAAATCAAAGACATTAAATCTCTGAAGATCTCAGCAAAGAAGGATCAAACATCTCCACAAACAGCTTCATCAGGTTCACTCATTAGATTGACTTTATTTCTGTCAGACATCTAGAGAAGCTCTTATTGAGAATTAACAGAGGTTTAAATGTTGATATTTGATTCATTTGAAGTCACCATTGTGGTGATCAGTGTTTGGTTTAGTTGGGATCTTGGTCCTCATACTTCTTGTGTTAGCTTGTCTTGGCTGTTGTAACTGTGTGTTATAAAGCACTCTTACTGTGGCAGAGAGTGTTGAGCTCAAGTGTTAGCATTAATGGTGACAAAATTATAGCAAAATAATATATTAGTGTTTTGTTGCAACTATGTTTATTTTCTTGGATAGAAATCTTGTAGAAAAAAATCATCATCAAAAATGCAAGATTTTGGATATGCATCACATCAATGGTGACAATCAAAACAAAACATTCTGGAAAATAAGGATGAATTTGTGCTATGAAGCGGTTTTGATGTCTGTGTGTAAGTACATGATGCTTTTAGTCAATTTTTTTTAAATTGCATGCATTTTGTCCGTCTTCAAAATAAGCAAGTATTTTGCCCTTGGCTTCTGTACTGTAGATTTAAAGGGCTTGGGGGTTATAAATGAAAAACAATAAATAAACAAAGCTAACTTCATGACCTCAAATACTTAATATGTGATGACTTTTTCATCATCAACAAAGAACTGATACCACCTGAGCTCTCTTTTTTTAAACACTTTCTTTTTTAAACACTGTCCACCACAATAGTGACTTCAAATGAATCAAATATCAATATTTAAACCTCTGTTAATTATCAATAAGAGCTTCTCTAGATGTCTGACAAAAATAAAGTCAATCTAATGAGTGAACCTGATGAAGCTGTTTGTGGAGATGTTTGATACTTCTTTGCTGAGATCTTCAGAGATTTAATGTCTTTGATTTGCAGTTGATTTTACCACATACTCAATCGTCAGTTATTTCATTATTTCATAAAGATTTTTAATTTTTTTTTTTATTTTAGGACAAACACAGTGTCTGGAAATTACTTTGAAATAGCATGACTCTAAATATAATGCATCCTGAGAGTGTTGATTTGGTCCAGAAACAGTATAAATTATGCCTAAATGAACCTTAAATGATGATAAAAATATTTCTACTGACCACTTTTGAACTAGTTTTTAACCTTGTAAGGAGGTTCTCTGAACGTCTAAATTGGACGTACAGAAGACGTCAAAAAAAGACGTCATAAAAACTTTCATTCTGGTTCCTCAGGGGACGTCTTTTCAACGTCAGCAAAGACATAAAAAGACGTCCACTGGACGTAACTCTGCCCAGTGGGTGATTTCCTCTCTTAATAAGTCCTGTTGAATTTACATGTGTGGGCCTGAAGTAATCCCAAATCACTGCAAAGCTACTGCACCTTTACTACCATGATCAACTATAAATGCTGGAAAGGCCAACATAACAATATGAAACTAAATACACAAAAGTTCTAGTAACATTACTGGAAGAATCAAAAGACTGGAGTTTATTTGATTACTCACTTGACAGAACAGCACATCACAGGATGACATCGACACAAATAGATACAGATCACGTCAATGATTTACAAAATGACAAACATAAAGATGATATTTCAAATATACAGTCATTTGATTCAGATCTAATAAGCACATACACACTAGTTTCTGGAGGAAATATTAAGTGTCTGAAGAGATTCTGTAAAGCAATAAATCATATTTTCATATGCTGCAGTGTACAGCTGCAGGGGCGGCACAGGACAGAAACACATGTCAAGGACGTTACTGGATCCAGAGCAGCTGCTTATCCAGAGTCTTATTATTACCACACAGTTCTATGTCCCTACTGGATATTGTCTGTGTCCAAGTGATATATTTCAGAGACAGGCCTATATGTGTTTAAATTCAGTTTTCATTTCAGAAGTTTTATGTGTTTTCACATTCGTTTCCTATATTTTGACATCCCCTAGATGGCACCAGCTGCTCTCTGCTTTTCCCTAGTATCTTGATGTTTACACTTGACACTTACTGTCTCCAGTGACAAAGGTTCTTCTTGTGTTACCATCTGCATTTTCTTGCCATCATCTTGTGACCGCTCTAACTCAGCTCAGGAGTCCTGACTGCTACAATTGAAGATCAGATACTTAAAGGGTTAGTTCACCGAAAAATCTAAATTATGTCATTAATAACTCACCCTCACGTCGTTCCAAACCCGTAAGACCTCCGTTCATCTTCGGAACACAGTTTAAGATATTTTAGATTTAGTCCGAGAGATTTCTGTCCCTCCATTGAAAACATATGTACGGTATACTGTCCATGTCCAGAAAGTCAAGAAAAACATAATCAAAGTAGTCCATGTGACGTCAGAGGGTCAGTTAGAATATTTTGAACCATCGGAAATACATTTTGGTCCAAAAATAGCAAAAACTACGACTTTATTCAGCATTTTCTTCTCTGCCGTGTCTGTTGTGAGCGAGTTCAAAACACAGAAGTTTAGTTATATCCGGTTCACAAACGAATCACTCGATGTAACCGGATCTTCTTGAACCAGTTCACCAAATCGAACTGAATCGTTTTAAACGGTTTGCGTCTCCAGTGCGCATTAATCCATAAATGACTTAAACTTTTAACTTGTTTAATGTGGCTGACACTCCCTCTGAGTTCAAACAAACCAATATGCCGGAGAAATTCATTTATTCAATCAGTACACCGACTGAACTGCTGTGAAGAGAGAACTGAAGATGAACACCGAGCCGAGCCAGATAATGAACGAAAGATTGACTCGTTCTCTAAATTAAGGCGGACCAAGAAAGCAAAGTCCACTATATTTTAAACTGCGTTCCGAAGATAAATGGAGGTCTCACAGGTTTGGAACAACATGAGGGTGAGTTATTAATGACATAATTTTCATTTTTCGGTGAACTTACCCTTTAAACTTAAAGTTTTCTGTTGACCAGTACATTAGTGGGTCAAACAGCCCTCCGAAACTGATGGAAATGGAGGTGTTTCCATTATTTGTGTGGTGCAATTTTTGTGTTTAGCTGGACAAATAAACAAAATAATAAGTAATATTCCGATGTATTATTGTGAAGTAAAATGTTTAATGTAAAGAAAAAAATGTGCATGACATATTTTTTGTAGGATGTATATATATATATATATATATATATATATATATATATATATATATTTTTTTTTTTACAATTTTACAGGCGTTTACGTTCTTAAAGGGATACTTCACACAAAAATGAATCTGTTGTCTACATATAAAATACACCTTTTTGGAATATGCCATTTTTTGGGTGAGCTATCCCTTTCTCAAATCAGAAATGAACAATATTAAAAGACTTGCAAGATGTTTACATGTCTGTGTATTTATTAAGGAAAAATAACAGGTGTTTTTATGTTTATTCCAGGGTGTAGATGTTCTCCTCCACTGGTCTTCTTGTGCGTATTTCATAAATAATGTGTCGGGGCTCCTTTGAGAAACTGAGGTTCAAAACATAGCAGTCATTGATATTGAACTGATTATAGAAAGGCACTGTGGTATTCTCAAAGTAAATCACACGCACTTACCACCCACTGTCAAAGGCCTTCCCATAAAAGCCACCTGAATAAGAATATACACTAATTTCAGTAAAGATACATGTATGCTCTTAACTTATAACAGCATTTTCATTAAACAAACGTCCAGTAGATTCATAACTGAGTGCTATACGTACGTTTGAAGGTTAAAAAGGCCAGTGCTCCCAAGAGGAGCAGGAGCAGACTGAGAGACAGAGACAGAACCGGGATGTTTATCTGTAGCGTGATCCTAGAGATCGGCTCCTCCATCTTTAAATCACAAATTGACAAGAGTTTCATCATTTTAAGAGGCATTTTGAGTTTTTAAAACAATTATTTAAATGTGACTTCCACCTTGCTATTTATACGTATGCCCTTTTATTTGAATGCATTTTTTTGATCAATTTTTATTTTTAAATATAGTAAACTGTGTAAAATGATTACTATTTAAAACAGCTATTTTATATGTTCACACATTTAAAGTGTAATTTATTCCTGTGATGCAAATCTGAATTTTCAGCAGTCATTACTCCAGTCTTCAGTGACACATGGTCCCTGAAAAATCATTGATAATCATAATTCAAATTATTATCAGTGTTTTTCTGCTTTAGATTTATGTGAGAACTATGAGACATTTTCTCAGGGTTGTTTGTTGAATAGAAAGTAAAAAAGAACAGCATTTATTTGAAATTACATTCCCTTTACTGCACATTTTGGTCAATTTAATGCATCCTGAATAAAGTTATTACATTCTTTAAAAAACAAAATCTTCCTGATCCCAAACTTGTTAAATAGTTTGTATATAAGTAAAAGATAAGTGAGATGCAACAAACTTTATACAACATGCTGGCAGTTATATGTTGCAAGATACAAAGACTCAATGACTCATAAGCTTGCTCATAATATTACTTAAAATATTCTTAATTATGTATAATAATACATAATTATTATTTTTTTTTACATAGAGAGCAATGATTTAAACTGCAGTATTTATTATTGAATGGATTACTGTAATCAATAATTACATTGACTAAAATTATAATTGTGTGTACAGGAAGTTCCGTTAGAATCTTAACAGTGATATGTTCATTTTCCATATACTGTGTATGAGCAGCGGTAACTCACCATAGCCACAGAATGCACATGGGTGACATTCTGCCAGGAAATGTCAGAGAATGATGAGTCTGCTCCTCTGGACTGATCTGACAGTGAAGACACTAGGAAATTCAGAGCGAAACTCAGGAAATCGCTTTTGCTACTCATGCCGGTTGACACGTGAGAACTATCATCTACCCACAAGGGTCTCTGACATTTGAGTTATATCTCTATGTGGTCTCTTATGACACGGTAAGACTTTGTACCATTGCAACTGAAATGCAACTGGTGATTCATCATAGGTTGTGGTCTGACTGAATGGTAAAACCAAGTGTCTAAGAAAGAAAACTTGCATGACACTGATGCAAATTTGGTATAAAGGCATTAGCTGTTAAAATCAGTCAGCAGAAATGAATTCTAAGGCAAGACACTATAGATCTGGGCTACTTTGCTCGCATTACTTTCTTTCAGACTGCACTCATTACACACTGAAAGTGTTTATTTTATTATACTTGTTCTATTTATGTCTTTGGAATTCAATTACAATACATTTTTAAATGTACTGTTCTCAAATGTAGCTTTTCTCAAGCTCTACATACACCAAATTCTGGACCATCTATATTGAACCTGGCTTTATCCATGCTTAGATTTCTGTTTTGGAAATGCATTTACATATGCATATTTCGACAACTTTTTAAATAACTTTGCATAAATGCACCTCACCTGTCTGTGTCTCCAGTGGCTCTGTAAAAATGGGGGTCGTGGTTGTTGGCGGTGCAGTTGTTGGAGCTTCAAAAATAAAAATACATGAACATTTATTAAAATACAAAGCTTTCCAAATTGTATCCAACTTTAAAGCATCTGCATGACTTGCCTTTCATGACCCTCAATGTGTAGGACACCTTCTTATCATTGAAAAACCCTTCTATGTCCACTCTACAGCAGTACGGCCCGCTGTCTGACTTCTGTATTTTTTGGATTCCCAGGTCCATTTGTCCCGACAGGACGTCTCCGATGAGCTTGTACCTGTCGGAGACTTTAGAGATGACTCCATACTCATCTGTTTGTACGATGATGTCGTGGCACCAGAACGTTCCACAGTCCCGTCCCCAGCAGACGTGGCTCAAGCCGTGGTGCTTCACTGAGTAATGGCACGGCAAAATCACTGTGCTGCCCTCCGTCACGAGAAACGCCAACACGGAGGACCCATGAGCTGCATGGAAACATTTCAACATTTCAGAGGTTCCTTTGGAAATGAATTTGAATACACTTTATTAGTTCATGTAATTAAGAATTCAAAAAAAAAAACAAAAAAAAAACAAAAACAGGGGGTTAGTTCATGTTAATTGGGACATTTTTCCAAGTCATCTCTCTTGCAAAAAGTGTCACAATTGACCTGAATTAACCTGGAAAAAGAGAGGAGAGTGAATACATTGCATTAGTTTATATAATGAATTAGTAAAAAATATATAATAAAAAATATTTTAAAAATTCTAAAACTTACCTTAGATAAAATGTCAAAAATTAAATTAAATATAATTTTTCATAAAAAACATCTTAAATCCAATGAAAAAAATTAAACGAATGGAAGTTTTGTTTACATAAAATATATCTATCTACACTGTAAAAGAAAGTACAAGTCAGAAAAAGGGTCAAATGACTGGAAGCTAATAGCTGCCAAACAAAAACAGTAAAATTAGAGTAAAATACCTTATCTGAAATAAAGTGCAAAAACAATAATTTTACAGAAATTTTCATTAAAGGTTTTACAGAATTATTTTATTTACAGAATTATTTACATCTATTTACAATATGTATCTATATATCTATTTATGTATCTACACTGACATAATCTTTTAAGTTCATAGTGTGTTTCTTGCCTGAAATGGTAAGGAGGAGGATCCAGTGTAGTACTGATAACCAGGGAGGAGCAGCCATTCCAAACAGCCAGTGTGGAGTTCAGGCGACACTGCCTCGTGCTGGGAGGCACCAGGGTTATGCAGAGGAGACCATGTGAAAGAGTTGCAGTGTTCTCCAGCCCTGCGCCTGTGACATCTCCATGAAGGACAGGGCCACTGACCCATCTGCAGTCCTTGTCTGGAGGTGGAGTCATGTGGCGAAGAACAGGGCCATTGTGTATGAGTTTTATCTGGATATCTTAGCCATGTGCCTGTAAACAGGCTCCGTGAATGATTCAGTGGGCCTGCACACAGCACACGCCATGTCCATGGTTCCATGTGTGTTTTTTTATTGTTGGTAAACAAAGTGCCACACATGTTCAGCAGTCACAGCTGGAGCTTAGGATAAACCAGCTAATTATTCATCAGACTCCAGGAATTGACTAAATATTGAACAAACACTGACAGAGTGAGACTATTCAGTTGGAACAGCTAAAGACTGTTCAGGTATTTTGAGCCTGAATTTTAACATACAAATTGTGTTGTAATGCAGACACAGATAATTATTCATTAGGCTGAATGACCTAGGAGGCTTACAAATAGTGTTAAATTGTTTCTCAGATGAGCTGCTCCACCTCTATTGAATCAATTTAAATTCCCTGGTTTGGCTAAGTTTTCTTTACTGAATACAGCAATATGCACTACAGCAAGAAAGAATCATATGTGATTTTGAGTTGTAAATTTTGAACTAAAAAAGGTGAGATAGATATAACATCACAAAAAAGTATTTCTGTTGAGTTTTCCTTGCATATGAAGCTGAAAAAATGTACTTGATTACTAACATAACCTCAGTTTCCTGAGATATGGGAACAAGTATTTTGTCTTGCTAAAAGATGCTATGGGAAAAAGCCTTTTTCTCCTGAACTGAAGCATGTGCCTACGGGTATAAATAAGGGACGTGCATTCACTCTACAGATTTTTGCTCCGGAGCCGAGTAGTCTATGAAATGTATTTGCTCAAAGCCATTCATCTTTGTGTTTGCGGCACTTGTGGATGACTCATGCGTCTGTTGTGGGCGTATGAACATGGCATCGCTACGATCGCATCTCTCACTCCTCAAGGGGAGTGCAGCAGACCCCTCTGTCGCCACCCATCCCGGTTTACCTGGTTCGCTTTCTCGATGCTCCCATCTCCCAGGCAGTCCTATTCGGCGAAATGGTGTCAGGGCCAAATCCTTAATCAATGTAAAGGTGACATTTAGTTGACATGCATAAGTACATGAAGACTTAAAAGACTTAACCCTGTGAAATATACATTTAATTTCAGTTGGAATTAGATGCCATTGTAAGGATTTTAAGGAAACAATGTCATTTTGTAGAAAAAATATTATACAAAGCTCTGGTTTTATCTTTAATACACATTTTAGAAGTTGTAATTCTTTATATTTATTTTAATTATATTTTATTATATATATATCATCAAAAAGGTGATTTCACCACTTCCATTCAAAAAGTGAAACTTGCATATTATATTCATTAATTACACACAGACTGATATGTTTCAAATGTTTATTTCTTTTAATTTTGATGACTTCCTGGTATACAGCTGAACCTTGCACCTCAGAAAACACAGTCGACCAACACCAGCAGATGACATGGCACACCAAACCATCACTGACTGTGGAAACTTTACACTGGACCTCAAGCAACATGGATTGTGTGCCTCTCCTATCTTCCTACAGACTCTGGGACCCTGATTTCCAAACAAAATGCAAAATTTACTTTCATCAGAGAACATAACTTTGGACAACTCAGTGGCAATCCAGTCCTTTTTGTCTTTAGCCCAGGCAAGACACTTCTTGAATGCGACAGCTGAAACCCATGTCTTGCATACGTCTGTGCGTAGTGGTTCTTGAAGCACTTACTCCAGCTGCAGTCCACTCTTTGTGAATCTCCCCCACATTTTTTAATGGGTTTTGTTTCACAAACCTCTTCAGGGTATGTTTATCCCTATTGCTTTTACACTTTTTTTTCTACCACATCTTTTCCTTCCCTTCGCCTCTCTATTAATGTGCTTGGACACAGAACTCTGTGAACAGCAAGCCTCTTTTGCAATGACCTTTTGTGTCTTGCCCTCCTTGTCCAAGGTGTCAAGTCAGCAGTCTTCCCCATCCATGATTGTGTAGCCTACAGAACTAGACTGAGAGACCATTGAAAGGCCTTTGCAGGTGTTTTGTGTTAATTAGCTGATTGACCTGACTTGATTAACTGACCTGTTCAGGGATTCAAGAGCAGATCAGTTTCATCTGTAAATGTGTTAGTTTTGTCTTTATTAACATAGCTGAGGATTAAACTGGTAGTATCTGTTAGTTTAGGCTATCAGTAGCAGCCCATTATTATCAACATTCAGAATACTTCGCTAAAGGACATCAATATCGATTGTAAAGTTACATTCAAAAATTTAGCAGAGATAGATATTCACATGGATTTATTGTACAGGGAGGTAGGGAGCTAGAGCAGACAGCAACACAATAGTAATACAGTTGAAAGTTGAAAACAGATTAGATGTTTTTTTTCAGGTTTCTTTGAAGAATAGAATGTTCAGGAGAACAGCATTTATCTAAAATAGAAATCTTTTGTAATATTATAAATGTCTTTATCATAACTTTTTTTGATCACAGAAATTGTTTTGGATGTATAGGTTATAAACAGGAAATAAGGGGCCAAAATTTTACCTTTTGGGGTACAACAGCTTGTCACTGGGACAAGACCTTTAAAAGGACATATCTGTTCCTTTTTTACCCCTAGTAGGTAGGCCTACAAATTAGTAACTTGAAGGGTAAGAATTACTATTCTTTTTTCCTGTGTGGCCTGATGAGTCTGAGAAATCCCGGTCTGAAATTGTGTCCCATCCCGGCCCAGATTGCAGAAAATACTTCTAAATATTTCTGAAAAATTGCATAGTAGTTAATCAAAAGTTTTTGGTATGTTAACGTGGAAGGAAGTTGTCTGGGTGTGAGTGTTATAAGAGGTGTGAAGCAGCATGATGATTGATGGAAAAAATTAACCACAAATCAAATTTTTTTTTTCTTTTTTTTTTTTTTTACAAAGAACATTTTTATCTGTCAATATCAATGGAAAATGTGATATTAACACTGGTCTGGCTTTGAAAAGATATAATGACCTTCTTTACAATCTAGTTTCTATGGTAGATGGTTTTATCACTTCTCTGAACCCACGTCAGCACTTTCGCACCCCTGAATTGGTGTAAACTGAATGCAATGACAGGTTGAAAAATGTACAGCTGTTGTGCGAAAACACATTTGTGGTAAATAAAACATTCAAACTTAGATTAGCTAACTTAGATTAGTTTTAATAATGATAAAATGTTGCAGTATGTTAGCCGCTAGACATCAGAATGAGGTTAGTCAGAGCAATAATTTCTCTGATCAGTAATAGCTGTCACATTATTATAAACACAGTGTAAATACAAAAGAAGACAAGAAGTCCACACTGATCAACTTAGAGTTAAATAGTATATGTGAATTAATTCCACTGTTCATATTCATTTTCAGGTTGTATATGATAGATGTTTTCCACAGCCATCTCTCTGTTGTACAGGCCCATGGTGCTGCCGGAGTTACTGTAGATGACAGAGTTATCTGAGTTCTGGGTTCTGAGGGAGAAAAACTATGAGAAATATTTGCCCATGACATATAAGGTTACATAAGGTGACCTAATGGATGAATCATATTCTACTTGCTTTGATGCTGTTACGCATTTCACCCATCACTTAATTTAGTTTTTAATGATGATATGCAACAATATTAATGTCTAAATAATTTAAAGATTATAAGACACAATACAGTTCAAAAGACTGGGATAAGTAAGATTTTTTTGAGAAGTAATAAGAAGTATTTGAAAGTTTTTAGCTGTATATGTGTTCAAACAAATGCAGCCTTGTTAAAAGCAGCAATATTGTGAAACATTAGAATCTAAAATATCTGTTTTATATTGCAATATAATTAAGTTGGATTGAGAAATTTAAACTTCTTTTTCTTCTTCTGAGACCAAATGTTAAAATGCATCTCCTCCTAGACTTTTAAAGCTACAACCACCAAACTCGGGTCAGACCCTCAGAGACTGGTCTGACTCAGGTTCCTATATCTTTTTTAACTGATCCATTATGGTTTTCATAAACCAGACTAGATTTATGGTGTATTTGTTGTCTATTGCTGGTTTTAAAAGTGGTTTTGGCCTTTTTTTTGCAGGCCAGGCTGATATTAACTGTTTTTTAGCCGTTTTTTTTCTTTTTACTGAATCTGCTGTTTTTAGCTGGATTGGCATAAAAACATGCTAACAACATGCTAGTAACCTGCTAATCAGGCTAGAAACATGCTAGCGACTTGCTAGTTACTTGTTAATCAGGCTAATGGCATGCTAGTCACTTACTAGTCATGATAACAACAATGTTAGTCACTTGCTAATCATGATAACACATGCTATTTACTTGCTAATCATGCTAGCAACATGCTAGTCACATGCTAATCGTGTTAGAAACATGCTAGCAACACGCTAGTTACTTGCTAATCAGGCTAATGGCATGCTAGTCACTTACTAGTCATGATAACAACAATGTTAGTCACTTGCTAATCATGATAACACATGCTATTTACTTGCTAATCATGCTAGCAACATGTTAATAACTTATTAATCATGCTAGCAACATGCTAAAACATGTAAACAACATGCTAGTTAACTGTTAATCATGTTATCAATATGCTAGCCATGCTAGTAATGATAACAACATGGTAGCGACATGCTGGACACTTGGTTAATCATGCTAATGACATGCTAGTCACTTGTTAGTCATGCTATCAACATTCTAGTCACTTGCTAATCATGCTTATAACATGCTAGTAACTTTCTAACCATGTTAATGGTATGGTATTCACTTGCTAGTCATGCTAGCAACGTGCCATTCATTTGATAATCATGCTACCGACATGCTTTTCACTTGCTAATCATGCTTGCAACATGTGCAACATGCTAGTCACTCGCTAATCAAACTAACAACATGCTAGTCACTTTTTAATCATGTTAACAACCTGCTAGGTTAATTAAATGTTAGTAACTTGCTATTCATTCAGTCAACATTCTAGTCACTTGCTCATCATGCTAGCAACATGCTAGTCACTTGCTAACCATGTTAATAACCGGCTAGTGACATGCTGGTCACTTGGTAATCATGATGGCAACATGTTAACAACCTGCTATTGACGTTCTAGTCACTTGATAATCATGCTAGCAACATGCTAGTCACTTGCTAATCATGATTACAACATGCTAGTCACTTTCTAGTCATACTAGCAACATGTTAGTCACTTGTTAATCATGCTAGCAACATGCAAGTCACTTAACAATCATATTAGCAAACATGCTAGTTAATCATGATAGTCCCTTGCTAATCACACTAGCTACATGCTAGTCATCCTAGCAAAAATGTTAGTCACTTGCTAATCATGTTTGCAACATGCTAGTCACTTGCTTATCATGTTAACAACATGCTAGTTACATGTTAATAATGCCAGCAACATGTTAGTAACTAGCTATTTATGCTAGTCACTTGCTAATCATGCTAGCAACAGGCTACTTTACTATTTCTTATATATTTATTTATCTGTCAATTTTTCAGATAGATTGAATTGCCTTTAAAAAACGTTAAACTTTAAAACTACTTCAAATTAATTAAAACCTGAAACCCCCTCAAACTTTAAGCTTTTAAATCTACTTTAAACTTTCTGGCTAGGCTTTTTCAGTCCAACTTAAATTTTGCCTACAAACTTTACTAACTAGTTTTAATTATAATTTAATCTCAGTCTTAAGTGTCACATCCTTTAGAAAATATTTAATATGCTAATTTATTGCTCAAAGAAAAGGATTACTAGGATTCTTTAATGAACAGAAAGTTAAAAAGAACAGCATTTATTTGAAATAGATTATTTTTTTTTTTATTTTTTTTTACAACATAAAGGTCTTTACTGTCACTTTTTTGGGATCAATTTAATGCATCCTTTCTGAATAATAATAATAACAAAATCTAACTGACCCCTAACATTTTAATGGTAGTTTGTGTAAAATGATGAGTGGTTGTATTTAAGCAGTATCATGCCAACAGTAAATTCCCATTTGTTTTCATTGTTAATTTTTTTTTACATCTGTTATTAATCAAAATGATTTTGGAGTTCTAAATTCTAAATTCAGTATAATAATCACTTCCAGGATTGACTTACATGTTGAGCGCAGCTCTGGTTTTCTTCTTTTGCTTCACTGAAAATATAAACAGTTCATTTTCTAATTAATAAGCACAACGTATATTGTTGTGAAATTAAAAAATGTGAATTAACCGAATACACTTTGGACTCACATATCAAAATGACAACAATGACTATCAAAACCAGCAGTAACAGGATGACAGGCACGATCACTGCAGATGTATTTACCTTAGAACACAAATCAGTATAAAATATCAAATGATCATTCTTTCAAATATGTTTCAAAACATTTGAGGTTTTCTATTGTGGTGGCATACTCACATTATCGTTTTGTTCTATGGAGGACGATTCATGGTGATCAAACGAGGTTTCTTTTTAATAATGAAAACATAATGGTCAATCAGTATATTCACAAATACACTTGTTACACACAATTACGGATATCCTAAAAATTTTTGCTGTCTTATACCATATGTTGTGTCGGAGAGCCACAGTCCAAAAGTGCTGTTCTCTGGAGGATTTGTTGAAGAGACGAATGAAGTACTCTCTTGTGTTGTGGTCGTTTTTACTACTAGAAAAGGATAATGTCACATATAATTTTCTTCCAATTTAAATGTCTTTTAAAAAGCAGAGATCCTTGATGACAAACAATTTGTACAACATGCAAGTGCATACTTTTGACTAGCCAAATTTTTTTATTTTATTATAATGATAGATTACAGATACTGAGAACTGAAACAGTTATTCAGAAATGAGAGCTTTTCTTCAGTCATTATAGATTCACTGCAAGGGTTCAAATCAAAATACCTCCTGAAGTTTCAGTGGTCAGTGATTCAGAGGTTATAAAACCAAAGGCTATGGTGTGTTGGACCAGGTGCTTTGAAACAGGATGTACAATGTTCTTTTTAAACATTCACACACTCACATGAGCAACAAAACTGGAAACTGAAAACTGTAAAGGACGGACTTTACACAGCAGTGATCTAATCTGTGATGACAGAATGATTGCAGATAATTTTTATTAATCTGTTCATTATCATCCCCAAAATACCTTCTTTTTAGACTTGGTTAGATTTGTTTTTAGTGTTGGTATGTTTTCATCACTCGGCCATGACAGATTTAAAAGACAATATAAAATCACAGTTTGTGTAATTATAACACACAAGTACCTGTACCGTACACATGCAAAGTTTAAGCAAAACGTTACAAAGAGACCACAGGGAAAGCAAAATGAGCAAGCTCACTGACTGAGATTACAAGAACAGAACACAATTCAGTTGCCTTTAGCTTAGTGACTAGCAACGAAACACTAGTAGACTGTTATGCACACAAGTGAGAAGCTGTTCTAATGGGTTGTGAATGGTCTTTCCTCAAACAACATTTGCTGGGCATGTTTCTGAAACAGCATGTTGGACGTTTTGCCACATTGAGTTTGACATTAAGAAGTGAAGTGTATGCAAACGTTATTTTTTTTCCATGCTCCAGAATCTAAACTGAGATCTAAAGTGTCTCTTAATTAGCATTACTCAGAACAGCTTTCCCCCTTCGCTCCACCCACTTCAATAAACAACACCAGAGTCTTTTCAAAAGTCTACAGACAGTGATCAATCTGGAATAGGCTTGTTTGTTTTTAATCCTTTCCACATTGATGTAATTCTCGGGAATCTTGTGGGCATATATTCAGCTTTCACTGAGCCAGATTTCTCAAACCATAAGTTTGGAGGGAATTCAAATAATGGCTTACGCAACCATGCAGCAGCATCCATCAGTCAAGATCAATCAAGGCAAGCATTAATGAAACCCACCAGCAACGAGACACTCATTCAAAACACAGAGTTTTGCATTTTCAGTCTAGTTCTGAGGAACAATAGTTCATGCAAAGATATTTACAAACTTAATTATGAGAACCGATGCAGAATATCTGGAACCAGCTGACACAAATGAGTCCTGACATACAGGGAGCAGCGAGATCTCTGGAGGACGTTTCTCAACACAAACATATTGTGTGGCGTCTCTTTTCTGGATCCCACAGAAGAATTAAGTCTTACAGATTTGAAACTGGAACAACATAGATGATACAATATTTTATTTTGTACAAAGTATTGCTTTAAAAATGCACATTTATTTTACACAAGTTTATTTTTATTTGATCGAAACAATGAAATAATGATATTGTGAAATATTTGTACAATTTAAATGACCATTTTCTATTTTAATATAAACTACCGGTCAAAGGCTAGAAAATATGTTATATTGTAAAATAAATAATAATAATAATAATAATAATAATAATAATAATAATAATAATAATATAAAATACAATAATAATAAAAATTATATAATAAAATAATGATAATAAAATAATTTAGTATTTATAATAATATTAATAATAACAATACTGTAAATGGTAATATTGTAAAATATTGTAAAAATAAAAAATAAAAGTCTCCGTTTGAATATCTATTTTAAAATGTCAGTTATTCCAGTGATGGCAGAGCTGAATTTTCATCACACGCTCAGTTATTATCAGTTATTATCAGTTTTTGCTGCTTAATATTTTTGTGAAAACCATGATACATTTTTCCCCCCAGATTCTTTAGTGACTATAATCTTAAAAACAGCATTTATTTGTAATTTAAATCTTTTCTAACATTATAAATGTCCTTACTGTGACTTTTAGGTCAATTTATTGTGTCCTTGTGGAATAAAAGTTTTTTTGTTTGTTTGTTTGTTTTTTTTTACTTTTGAATGGTATAGTATCAAGGTTTCCATAACAGCACTTCTGTTTTCAACATTGATAATAAGAACTGTTCTTGTGCACCAAATATAAATTACATTATAAAATATATTACAATAAAAACTGTATTTTAAATTGTAATAATAATAATAATATATGAAAATGTTCACTTTATTTTTGAACAAATAAATGCAGCCTTGGTTAGCATAAGACACTTCTGTCAAAAACAAACAAATATTTATGAACTTTTTTTTGACTTTGTGACATCTTAGAAATCTAATCCTAAAATGCATCTTCAGCTTTATAACCAGCACAATCTGTAACCGTGATCCATTAAACAAACACTTCTCCTCAAACAATCACGTTCCCACCAGTCGCATTCCAGCAGAGAAGCGTCATGCGGAGAAAAGTGAGAGGACCTTTGTGGTTTGATCTCACCCTGCACTGTTGTTTCTTCCCAGCTGCCCCTTCCCAAGTCAGGTCACCGTGACCCGCCTGCATTTCCACCACACTGAGCTGGATTAGAGAAGAGGCTCGTATTTCGTTAACGTGGAGATGGGCTACAAACAGGGGCCTTCTTTCTACACCTCGATCCAGTTTCCCAGCTTGGGCACACATGGATTACTGGCCTGCATGAGAGAGCCAATGACAAGAGCTCTCCACAAAGCCTGGGATCAGACAGTTAGAGAAGGCTCTCTCAACACAGACTGCATATAGGGTGCCTGAACAGAGAGACAGCTGTTGTTGCCTGGCCACAGCCCATTTAAGACCTTCCTCTCCAGCAGGGCATGAAGAATCGGGGGGACGGTGAATTACAGTGGTATGGTCGCTCTCTTTGAAGGCATGATGCCATTCCCGGAGAGATAATCAACAAGAGAGCGAAGGGGGAAAGAGAAATCTAAGGAGCTCTGTAACCCCCTGGGGTTCGTCTGTTGGAGTGTGCTGCCGGGATCTTCCAGTGTTTCGAAGTTCAAAACAGACAGCTGAACCGGAGATAAAAGCTATTCAGACTCCCAAAAACTGCTCAGAGTGTGTCTATGTGTCAGAGATGTGGCTTATTCGTTTTCACTGTGAGCTGTTGTGCTAATGTTGGCGATGAGAGTTCGAATCTGGACCGCAACATTTCCTAATCCTGCTTTCCCCAACATTTCCCATCATCACGGTGTTATAATTTCAGCAAAAATGTCATAACTAAATGTGTCTACATGTCAGGGCCGTGGCTTAGTCGTTATCACTGTGAGCTATGGTTCTCATAACAGCAAAGGGAAATCGAATCTGGCTCGCAACATGTCCTAATCCTGTTTCAGCCAACATTTTCCGTCATCTCTGTGTTATCATTTCAATAAAAATGTCATGACTGAAAGTGTCTACGTATCAGGAGCAATGGCTTAGTCTTTATCACTGTGAGCTGTGGTGCTCATAACAGCAAAGGGAGATCGAATCTGGCTCGCAACATTTCCTAATCCTGTTTCCTCCAACATTTCCGTCCTCTCTCTGTGTTATTATTTCGATAAAAAAATCTCATAAGCAGAATGTTTCTACGTGTCAAAGCTGTGTAGTTGTTCACTATGAGCTGCAGTGCTAATAACAGCAAAGGGGGATCGAATCTGGCTCGCAACATTTCCTAATCCTGTTTCCTCCAACATTTTCTGTCCTTTCCATGTTATAATTTCATAAACAGTAAGCAAAATGTGTATATGTGTCAGATACATGGCTTAGCAGTTATTGCTATGAGCTGTGTGCTCAAAAGGGCAATTGGAGTTTGAATTTGGCTCACAACATGTCCTATTCCTGTTTTCCACATACTATACGCTCTCCGTTATCATTTCAGTAAACAAATGTCAAAAGCAGAATTTCTCTTTGTGTCAAAGACATTGCTTAGTAGTTATTACTATGAGCTGTGATGCCCATGAGAGCAGAGGCAGTTCGAATCTGGCTTGCAACATGTCACAATCCTAGCTGGACATCAGATAAAAGTAAATATAGTATCCAGGCTCCCTAATATAGCTCAGAATCTGTGTCAGAGCTTTGGCTTAGTAGTTATCACCATAATCAGTGGTACTCATGAGGGCAAAAGGAGTTTGAATCTGGCTCGCAACATTTCATAATCCTAGCTAGACGTAAGAAAACAGACAATGAGGATTCAGGCTCTCAATTATATTGCTCAGAATGTGTCTATGAGTCAGAGCTGTGGCTTAGGTTCTCATAATGGTTCAAATCTGGCTTGCAACGTTTCCTAATAGTGTTTCTCCAATCATTTCCTGTCCTACTCACAACAAAACCTAATGGTTTCCCCCCAACACAACTCCCATCACCCACTGGTCAGACTAAAAGGCAGAACTGCTCCAATATAATCTATAAAAATAATGTTTTGGCAGAGCCACGTTTGCACACATGCTTAAACTGATCTGTAGTGCTCATGAGGGCAATCTGAGTTTAAATCCAACATGCAACATTTCCTAATCCTGTTTCCTACATCATTTCCTGCCTGCTTCCTGATGCGGTTTTTTAAAAAAGCCAAGAGGTCAAAAGAGGTCAATACACACTATAAAGCCTGAACAGGCATGTTACAATAAGACCAGGCCAAACTTCTGTCCATGTACAGACAGTTGAGCAGTTTAAATATAGTTTAAATGTTATTTAGCCTCTAATAACAGATATGTATGATTTAGCTTTAAAATGAAAAGTTAAGAATGTCACCTCTATTATTTTCAAACGCCTGTTTTCACAGTCCAGAATCACCCAGGAACAATCTTGTCTAAGAGGACTCACCAAACCAGTACCTGCAAGTACCATTTCTCCACTATCTCCGGATCAGATTTGGGTGAGAATGCCAAGCAAAACAGCAGGATGGCTGTGTAATAGTGGAGTAAAGCAAGTTCAGACACACAAGTGTTCAAGTCGTCAAATTCAAACCCCAAAACCACTCTATTCTACTAAATTATGCTGAAGTATCTGTACTTCCTATCAAAACAATGGGTGAACTTCTTAATTCCCCGAACAGGAAAGCTTTAAGGGTAAATCTCATGAAAACTTTCACCCCAAAATAAATAAATAAAAAATCATATTTTGCTAAAATAAATTCAGCTTGGGAATATTATAGAATCTAAAAAATTATCACTGCATTTAAACAATATGTAAACTTTATTTGATCGATATATAAACGTTATATGTGCTTAATTGTCATAAAAATGATGTAACCATGCAAAATATCAATGATCCTAAAACAAACTTTAATGTGTCTATTCAAAAAACAAAAACAAGACGGGTTTCATTTAGCTGCTCAAAAAACCGAGATGCAATCCTCCATGACGCTTAGCAGTCAGGAATGCGACTGAATGTTATGAGGTTTGTTTTGGAGAAACTGCACATCTGCATAAGGATGAATTTGTTGACGGGCTGAGGTGATAATTCATAAAAAGTGCAGATTTATTTCCAGAATCCTTTAAAGCAATAGTTGAAAAGCAATTAATATCATCATCTATTCACCCTTTTGTTGTTCCGAACTCCTATCTGTCCAACTTCCTCAGATTTGTGAAGAAATCTTTTGAGTCCGATTTTTTTCAAGAGTGATGAGCAGTACAGTTGTGAAACGTATGTGTTTCTCAAGATGCCACTGAGGTGTCAGTTTGCTATGCACTGAAGATTCGAATCATTGTTTGAGTTCACAAAACCACCTGACTGATTCGTTATCAAATCAAAACTGATTCAGTTCCTGAGATCCGATGATCCAGGTGCAGTGGTTAACAGCCAACTAGATGTATCTGCATGCTAAATTTCATGCATGCATGCTTTAACAATTACAAAATGCCTATCAACACAACTTTATCTTTGGCTGTTATCGTCTTTTTAGGTGAAAAACAGTGTGTAGGTGGGGTTTTACAAGCTGTTTGACTAGTCACGGATCTCTGAAAAACAAGCAAAAGGGCGTAATGTGAACTTTTCTTCTGCTCTTACAAAACAAATCATCTGGAAGAGCTTCTGAAGTGTCAGACACTAAAACAACAAAAATCTTAAGGTGTTTCTGTCAGTCTCACAGCTATTCTAAGGTTAAGTGTGATTTCTATAGTAAAGATAATGACTCTTTTTAAACAGGTTTCCCCAGCACTCCTCCCATCTGCCATTGGTCACAACAAACAGATAGCCCCGCCCCCAAACCTGCGCCATTAGTTGAGCCATTGACCCTGTTGCTGGGCAGGTCGGGAGGTTCAATCAAACAAAGCAATGTTTAGAAAGCACAACATAGACAAAGTGTTTATACTTTTTTTCCAAAAAGAAACCAACGCCTACTAGTATTTGCATATTAAACTGAGATAAGAGAAAGTATTTTAACATCGAAACTAACCATACAATATTGTCCTTGGCTCTAAAGAATAGGGTAAACCACAAGTGCTTTAATGGAAAAAGTAGGCAATCATTCACTACCCCCTCAGGCCCCAAAGCATTAATTAGCCAAAAACATCTGAAGCATTGAAGCGCATAACCAATAAGTGTGTGTTCATGTGTACCGACATGAAATTCGTGCAGTTAAAAGTAGCATGTGCACTACATTTGTATACATCCATATACAGGCATAAACTCTTTAATGATTTCCACACTTCAAAAATACCCCAGACCTCCATTTAGATTAAGTTTGTAGTACAAAACCACTTAATTTCTTAACATGCCGTGTTTACAATGCCTTGAAATTCTCAGGGGTGGCAATGACATTAAAAGGCTTGAAGGAAAAACAGAAGATTGTGAGCAAGAGAGGAAAAGAAGTGTGGGTGTAACTGATTAAAGCGTGGCCAGCGCTCTACAAAGGAGAACAGCGGTTTACCCTCTCTCTTTATGAAAAGGAGGAAGCAATAAATAATCGGTCGGGACAAGCTATTCAAAACATTGGCATCCCCTCTTTATTGGTGAACTCTTTGCTTTTGGCCAGTTTGGTCTGGAAGTCTTTCATGAACTCTGATGGGAACGCAAACAATAAGAGGCCAGAAAAGTTAAATGTACATATAAGGAACAGATGGAGGACCAATTTGCAACTTATTAGGTCAACTGGCAACATGATTGGGTATAAAAAGAGCCTCTCAGAGTGGCAGTGTTTCTCAGAAGTCAAGAAGGGCAGAGGATCACCAATCCCCCAAATGCTGCGGCGAAAAATAGTGGAGCAATACCAGAAAGGAGTTTCTCAGTGAAAAATTGTAAAGAGTTTGAAGTTATCATCATCTACAGTGCATAATATCATAAAATCGCATACGTGGTCTTTTTTTTTTTTTTTTTTTTTTTAACAACTCAAAGTATAAAGGTCTAAATATATCTGCATATTAATCTGTGGTAGGTGCTGTACAGAAATAATTCCAGAATTAAGCTCAATGGGAATCAATTCAAGGGAAGTGAGTGCTTTTTCTTGATTTAAGATGTAATCTTTTTAGGAAATTAAAGATACAAGTTTTATACGTGCACCAATATTTCAAATTAGGCTAAAACAAAAAATAAATAGCCTAGTGCGGAGTTGGCAAACCTTGGAAAGCTCTTGTCCAGCATCACACTGCCGGCAGGGAATACAGTTTCCAGACTTATCCTGGTATTCCTGCTCCCTGCAATCTCTTCTCTCCTCGGCCATTACTGCAAACTGTGAGGAACATGAAACTAAGATCATTACTTATTCCATAATATCATTGGAGGTTTACCAAATTGAAGTGCAAGTAAAAGATAGCATAAATGGAAGTGTACAGTCATTTAAATCAAATCTCTTTCTCTTAAAATCTCTTAAAATGTAAAAGTTAGCAAAAGCTGTTAATATGAATGAAACATACCATAACACACAGTGGAAGGACGAGTATCCTCTGAAGAGGAAAACTGGAGAGGATCAGAGCGCGGGGCATTGTGAAAGGTCTTTCTCACATACAGTACACTGTGAAAGCACAAATCCTTTGATGAATGATTAATGGAGGACGCTATTTGCATTATCTTTCAAAACAGTGTGAACTCCAAACAAACAGTGATTATTATAAATAAATACCCTTTGGTGCCTTTTTTAAATGTTCATAATAAAGCATGATAAAAAGGCATAATCTGTAGATGTATAATTTTTAAAGAGATGAAGTTAGACTGAGTTGGAAGAAAAGTCCTTCTATAGGATTGTATTAGCTGGAAGTATCAGGCATTTCAAATAATTGAATAATCTTTAAAAATATAGGCCAATAATGATTATCAGATAAATCAGACCTAATAAATTATACATACCAACATGCAAAAAAAAAAAAAAAAAAAAAACATAAGATGATTGCAAGATTATTTATATATTATATGGAAACACCTATATTGACATATTAACATGTATATATAACTATTTATTAAAACTGGCCAAAAAAAATAAAAAATTGGCCGATAATTATTAACTTGCCAGTTATATAGGCTACTTGAGATCCGAGAGAGATCTATTACTATTGTTGTTGTTTTTATTTATGTAATACTACATTGCGTTGTGTACATATTGAAACCAGACTTCAAAACATAATAATGCATACTATAAAACATGGATTTGTAGCCCACTTTTTGACCTGAAGTGAAAAAAAAAAAAAAAAAAAAAAAAAAACATGCTTGCACTATGTGTGTGTGTGTCGTGTAGATTTCTTAAGGCACTGATTTTTGGATTCATATTACGAGCTGAGGATCAAAGCAGCGCTGCAACTGTGTGCAAAACTTTCTTACCGGTAACGAGTCGCTCGTGAGATCGCCGTCTCCTGCGGTAAACTGATCCAGTGCGCTCGCTGCTGAGGTCTGAACCCGTCCCGTGTCCAGCTCTGAAGTAAAAGCTCAGATGAAAGCCTGCGGTCTGATGCTGATGCCTGTAATCTGATCTCGCATCAGCATGTACATCAAAGCTTCAGACACGTCCTGGATAAAGCGCTTTAAACGAGCTTGTTCATTCACTTACAGCCCTCCATCTGTTAATCCGAATATCTGCACATGCACAAACTCCGATATGGAAACAAGAACGGTCTAAACTGCACGATCCCGATGCGGGAACGGCTCGGTCTGGTGTGATGTGATCTGATCTGCTGCGCGTGTTTGACGCAGAATTCCCTTTCATCAAGTGACGTCACCTGGCGAGCAGCGATTGGCTGGATCAGAGGAATCCTTTCACATCGAGTTCGATTCTTGAAATCTATTCTCTTGCATTCAATGTTTCCAAAAAAAAAAAAAAAAAAAAAAGTGCAAGTGAGTTAGACAACAGAATACCAAACCAGTGGCATTTATTTAAATAAATAAACACACGCGTTTCAAGAAAAAAAAAATAAATAAATAATAAGCTCGTGAGTTTTTTTTTAAATTATTATTTATTTAATTATTATTTTTATTTTTATTTTTATTTTTATTTTTATTTTTTTACTGGACGTAATGGATGTTCAATTAAATGATGTAGATTCTCATGTTCAGAGATGTACTAGTACTGGTGGCCCTCTGCTGGTCATTTCAGAGAATTACAAAATACAATTGACAATAACTTAAATACACATCAACTTAGCGTAAATAATATTTAATGCATGGTTTACATTATATCCATCCTACTATATTTAGCTATAGGCAGTAGGCTGAAAGTAACCGTCAGGTTTTGTTAAACAGATCATGTTCATAGCCAATGTCAGGCTATATCGAGAGACCATAAAGATGGAAATAACAGAAATGAACCTGCAATTAAATAGTATCCTGTCATTCAATTAATGTGCTAAAAGGCGGAAGTGTCACTATAGTGGGTTACAGTTATGCTAATATAAAGAAAATTATAACGAGTATAACAAACTCAGTTGTGAGAGGCCATATTTAATTTATTTGAAATACTGTAAAACAGTAATTTTGTGAAATATTATTACAGATTAAAAGGGCAGTTTCTAATTGAATACATTTTAAAATGTAATTTATTCCTGTGATGCAAAGCAAAATTTTCAGTTTTCAGTGTCAAATGATACAGAAACTATTCTAATATGCTGATTTGCTGCTCGAGAACTATTTATTAACCCATGCTGAAAAAATATTTTTGTAGAAACTGTGAAAGGTTTTTTTCTTCTTTTTTTTATGAATAAAAAGTTCAAAATACAGCATTTATTTAAATAAAAAAATCAGACACTTACAAACTTTTGTTTCCCTCAATCAACATTTTTATTAAAGCCAACATGAAATCACTTAGCAAAAGGAATATTCACAATTGCTATTTTTTTTTTTTCATTTTAAACCAACTTCATCCTTTATTACAAGATTTGAATTATTAAAAGGTTACTTCACCCTAAAAGCAAAGATAACTTCACGTTATTTGTATGACTTTATTCAGCGAAACATGGAGAAGTTTAACATCATTCACTTTAACTGCATCTTTTACATGTTACTTTCTCACTTTTTGCATCCAGGTTCTTTGTTTAAAGCAGACTCTCTGAACAGCATTTGCAGGTGCTATTGAGGAACCTGCTGAAGTGCAGGTCGCTTCGGTCAAAGTGAAGGTGTCATGGGGGAGCAGGTGGGACAATATGTCAAGGCACTCACTAACAATCCCAAGAAACACCATTATGATTACTGTGACAGACTGAAATTCTTGTGAAAGTTGTGACATTTGCCAACTATATTAACCCATACTCAGAATTGGTGCTCTGCATTTAACCCATCCAAGTGCATATGCTATATATCCAGCGCCCGGGGAGCAACTGGAGGTTCAGTGCCTTGCTCAAGGACACTTCAGCCATGGGTATTGGGGGTGAAAGAGAGCACTGTTCATTACCTCCCCCCATCAACAACACCTGCAAGCACCGAGACTCAAACCGATGACCTTCTGGTAACTAGTCCAGCTCTCTAACCATTAGGTCATTAGAGCGAGCCAGCCAGGAGCCGAACATCTTCTGATCCGTAGTCAGACATATTATCCATTATCCTTTGTTGTCTTGATCTCATCAAAGCACATTATTTTGGTCTTCCAGTGTAGGATCCATCCAGAATCTGAGCATCATGGTACGTAACATGCGTCACCGCACTCATCTGTAAGAAATGAGACAGTTATTTGTATTATAACTGTGTTCATATTGTGTCGGCTCCCCTTTTGCAGCCAAAAAAGTTGCCAGAGTTTAGGAATAGGAATGTTGACCCATTCTTGTCTAATACAGGCTTCTTGCTCAACTGTCTTAGGTCTTCTTTGTTACATCTTCCTCTTTATGATGTGCCAATTGTTTTCTATGGGTGAAAGATCTGGACTGCAGGCTGGCCATTTCAGTACCCGGATCCTTCTTCAACGCAGCCATGGTGTTGTAATTGATGCAGTATGTGGTCTGTCATGTTGGAAAATGCAAGGTCTTCCCTGAAAGAGACGACGTCTGGATGGGAGCAATGTTGTTCTAGAACTTGAATATACCTTTTAGCATTGACGGTGCCTTTCCAGATGTGTAAGCTGCCCATGCCACACACACTCATGCAACCCCATACCATCAGAGATGTAGGCTTCTGAACTGAGCGCTGATAACAACTTGGGTTGTCCTTGTCCTCTTTAGTCTGGAAGACATGGCATCCCAGTTTTCCAAAAAGAACTTCAGATTTTGATTAAGAACAGAAAAGTTTTCCACTTTGCCACAGTCCATTTTAAATGAGGCTTGGCCCAGAGAAAACTCCTGCGCTTCTGGATCATGTTTAGATATTGCTTCTTTTTTGACCTATAGAGTTTTAGCCGAAAACAGCGAATGGCACGGTGTATTGTGTTCACCGACAATGTTTTCTGGAAGTATTCCTGAGCCCATGTTGTGATTTCCATTACTGTAGCATTCCTGTATGTGATGCAGTGCAGGGCCAGAAGATCACGGGCATGCAGTATGGTTTTTCGCCTTGACCCTTACATACAGAGATTGTTCCAGATTCTCTGAATCTTTGGATGATATTATGCACTGTAGATGATTATAACTTCAAACATTTTTTCTCTGAGAAACTCTTTTCTGGTATTGCTCCACTATTTTTTGCCGCAGCATTGGGGGAATTGGTGATCCTCTGCCCTTCTTGACTTCTGAGAGACACTGCCACTCTGAGAGGATCTTTTTAAACCCAATCATGTTGTCAATTGACCTAATAAGTTGCAAATTGGTCCTCCAGCTGTTCCTTATATGTACATTTAACTTTTCCGGTCTTTTATTGCTACCTGTCCCAACTTTTTTGGGATGTGTAGCTCTCATGAAATCCAAAATGAGCCAATATTTGGCATGACATTTAAAAATATCTCACTTTCAACATTTGATATGTTATCTATATTCTATTGTGAATAAAATATAAGTTTATGAGATTTGTAAATTATTCCATTCTTTTTTTACTCACAATTTGTACAGTGTCCCAACTTTTTTGGAATCGGGTTTGTATATGAAATTTTTCACTTTGAGTAAACCATTGCTTAACTATTGCAATACAGCTGGTGGAGTTATGCTGAAGGTTCACCTTAAAGTGGTGAAATTCAGGTCATTTTGAATGTCTTTATTTATACTCTGTGTGCAATGCTGTGCATAATTTTCACCAGTCACATAAATTGGGTTTTAACAGTGACACACTTCAACGTTTTCAAGTTACTAGTGTAAGGAATAGTCTGTTGACACAGGAGCTCCCCTGTGCATCATGTGTGCTCATCATGACAACAGTTGCATAACTAAACCATGATGTCTTCCTCAATGCAATGACTCGGCCAGAACCGTGAACTAAGAAGCCATTTAATTGCTGGAAAATGCTTAAAATCTTCAGAGTTGTAAAGATTTAAACCAAAGAGTCATTCAAATTCCATTTAAAAATATGGCTTTTTACTGTCCTCAGCTGCCAAAGAGAGAGGATTTGGTGCTTTCGAACGGATATAAGTTTTTACTTCATAATAACAGAATGTGTAAACACAAATATGCACAAGACTGTAATCTAAAATCTCCAACTAATTCCATGGGGCGAAGTAGCAGGGCTTGGCAAATGCTCCATGGGACAAGATTCCCCAGACAACTGCAGAAGAGCTGTAACTGAGCTACGAACAAATCTATAGTAACAAGCATTTGCAGTCTGGAATTAAGTGAAGGGAAGTAGTGCCCTAAAAACAAACTAAAGCCGCAGGAGCTGAGTGAAGGTATAAACTGTGACATGTCATTCTTCATGTTTGTGTCTTCAGATTTATTTTATCCACCGAATATTTGACAGACACTGAGGCATTTCTTGAAGGATCAGAAGATTATTTGAAAAAAATACAAAAGTTTGAATGAATATACGGTCAAAAATATGAAAATATAAAGAGTATTAATGTAGCAGCATCATTATAATTTGACTGAAAAATGACAAAAAGTCGCACTGGAATTTTGTGTCTTTACTGAAATGCATATGTTGTTTATTTATCTTACAATACTGTTAAATGATTTATGCCCTGTGCTGAAATCAAGAAAATATGTTTTTATTTGTTTATTTAAGATGTCATAATTATTGTAATTCAGAGTTACCATTCAATATTTCATCTATGCACTTATTTAAAACATCATATTATTCAATTTGAAAGTTGCTGTTGCTGCCATATCTTTAATTTCCTCATAATATACTGGCAGCTAAATGCATACGTTCATATGCCTATATATGTTGCAGAATACATTTACGTTTCAGATGAATCTCTTTAACTGGGATTTTCCTTTGTCTTCTGTTTTTTTCGGTTATTTGACTAAATAAAATTACAGATTTTTTAAATTAACATTAATATGATTTTGTTCATTCCCTTTACAGTAATAACAGCTGATGCATCATCATCCTGCACATGCTAAGCTTATATATCTAAACATGTTACCATTTAAAAGTAAATGCATATTGTTCATTTCTTTACATGTACTGTCTTGAATGTGCATAACATTTATGTGTATAAAAATGACATGAAAATCAATATGGCGTAGTATAGTGTAATTCAGCTAAAAGCATAATGCTATCTGCATCTGTTAGATTTAATACTTAATACTGCCCTCTTCTGGATTTCTATGACTGTTGATGAAATGTTGCTGATATGTGCTTGTGGAGAGTGTATAAGTTCTTTTGGTGTTTCTCTGTTACTGTAAAACCACTTACTCACTTAACCTTTATTAACCATTTTTATATTGATTACATTTCTATACTGGGAAAAGGACTACACTTTCAGATTATCAAACTGTTTCACACTCTAAAAGAAACTAATAGCTAAAATATTAATATGATTATACATACTATAAGTTGAGTAGAACATGTATCCGTGCAGTCTGGCACTCTTGAGCTTGCTGAGAAACTTTCTTTTACTGTTATCTATGTTACTATGTCATATTAATGTCCTTGCCTTCATTATCTTTTTGCTTTACCATAGCCATTTCAGTTATTAAAATTAACAAGCATAAAAAACACACAGATACTTTGCCCAACACACTAAATTATAACCAATAAAGGCCTTAAGACAGTTATCCAACCACTATAAAAAGCAGTTAAGATTTCCTGATATGAGATGTCAGGAAACGCCCACATGCCATAGTTTATTTACAGAGTTATGACATTAGGTTATGACATTTTTAGCTTATAGAAGTTAAAAACACTAGGAAGCTTTGAAAAATCGCCTTTGTTTTCTCACAACCTACTTACTGTAGTCTTCATTCATTGCTTCCAGACTCTTTTATTTGTATTCTGTGCTTTAACTGTTGACCAATATTGACCGATACCGTCACAAAATTTGATTACAAAAGGAATCATTCTTCTAGTTGTCAGATTTCATACACTCTAGAAACTGATGACCTGTGTTGCATTACCAGGAAAGTCAGTGACTCATAGCTAGATTGCATTACTATTAAGCCGACTGGTGGATAGAGAAGAATGAGTCATTTAGTTACTTGGAATAACATGAGAAAAGACTGTGTGTGTGTGTGTGTGTGTGTGTTTTGTGTGTGTGTGTGTGTGTGTGTGTGTGTGTGTGTGCGTGTGCGTGCCTGCGTGCGTGCGTGTGTGTGTGTGTGTGTGTTTGTGTGTGTGAAATAATAATTAGACCAAAAAATGTCCAAAATAAAATAATAAAAATATGTTGTTTTAAATTAAATGAATGTTTATATTAAATTGAATATTATTTGAGATTATTTATTTAGATTATAAATACAGATCATTTATCATTTATATTATACCATTCATAGTTATATTTATTATATAATAAATATATTATTATTATTATTATTTATTTTATTTATTTATTTTTGGCGGGGGGGCGGGGGCAATAAAATATATACATAAAAGTCATAATGAAAGTCACAAAAAATAAATGATGAAGACATTATTAAATGTTTTCAGTACAGTTTTACTGTTACCTTCATGTAACAGAATGGTAGAATACATTTATATATAGAGAGAGAGAGAGAGAGAGAGAGAGATTTGAACAAATTATTTCATACTTATGTCTACATTTTACGTGACGTTCTGATTCTGATGCGCCGCTGTTGTTATTGTGGCGTTTAGGGTCACGTGATGCGAAGGTGCGCACGTGTAAGTGACAGAGCCGCTCATGGAGAGAGAGAAGAGGAGGGAGGGGCGTCGTCACACCCGGAAGTGAGGTTACTAATCCTACTATGGGTAAAACCGGGCTCGTTAATATTAATGAGGTTGCTTGATTGGACGCTTCAAGAGCATGTCAGATTAATATTAATGAGCTAAGTCTTGCCATAGTAGGATATGTAATTTCACCACCCGCATATTGTTTTATCTGAAACGAAGCGTACTTACTCTTTGTTCATCAAAAGATTGTAGGGACAGAAATCACAGTGTTGCCTGTGTTCAAACGTTGTTTTATTTATTTTGTACCATCTGAAATGGGCGAGAAAACACTGGAAATTCTTTATAATCGCTGCTGGTCTTTTCTAGCGGGTGTACCGTATAAAGGTAAGTAGCTGTAACTTAAGCCAAATACCGCAATATTTCTCTCCTCGTAGTTAAGATTTTGATTTAACTTTATAAACAGACAAGTAATATTACCAGTTTACCATGATGCATATCATTATACAATTAGCCTAAATATTAACAGCATTATGTCTTTAAATAATGGATTTGGTTCCGGAACATTTCAATGGTTTAATTTTGTTTCATTACACGTATACCATTATTTTTTGTTAAAATATAGTTATGCATTAAGCTGTTCTATATTAAAAATATATGCATCTACAAATATATTTTATTGCACAAGTTGTATTCATATTTTATCTACAGGCCTATCTCATATGAATTCAATATAGGCAAATTCTTTTAATATTTGTTAATTTTCAGTATAGGCTACGCGTAATTTTTTAATTGATTGTTTTATCGTATGTCAGTTAGGTTTATGACGGTCTGGACTTTTTTCTGAAGAAAATGTTATTTCTTTCATTATCAGCCAAAAGTTTATTGTTGTTGTTTCATTACACTACATATCATCTAGCCTACATGACGTTATTAAAATGACAGAGAGTATGTGCGTTGTTGCAGATGTGCGTTAGTTTCACAATGTTTAAGTGACTTAACCGATGTGACTCTGTCTTTAGACGCTCATAAACCCTTGTCCAGGAAATAAAGAGCCATGGAAAATAGTTAATCGTTAATTCTGTAATAACCGAAGAAAAGGACCGTATTTATGGTGTGCTGGGAAAGTTTACCGAGGAGCTCCGTGATAACAGCGCCGCCCGGCAGACATGAGCAGAGCCCATTCTGCAGAAAATGAGGATTGGACGTGAGCTACGTGCGCATCCAGGAGCAGACGACATGACATGGAGAGACTGCAAAACACGGACCTTTTAAACACACACGGACGCCAGAGGATCTGTTCACCGCAAGAGAGAGTCGCCAGTGGCTGTTGTGAGTCCCACGCGGTGAGTTCAATGGTTCTGAACGCCACCACAGCAGAGGAGCTGCTGGCAGGACATGCGTCTACATCTGGACCCGGGATCAAGCTTTTGGAGGAGTCCAAGAGCGGCTTGCCTTTGTATAATGGCGGAGGAATGGTATCCCCTTCACCTACAGCAGAAGAAAGTTATCATGATGCGCCTGCGCAGACGCAAAGTGGGTGTTTACATCTAAATAGACTAGTGGAGACCCCCAATGGGGGCTTCACGGGTAATGGGGACAGGCCTTTGAAGAAGCCTTGTGGAGATGTGCGATTCAGACAACTCCTCCACCAGAGGAGAAAAGATGAGGAAAACAGAGACTTCGGGGCCCATGGTGGTTTACCCACAACGGGAACTGGATCTAGCGGTTCTTCAGAAACGTCCCATGGACCCCACCCTCCACTTGAATGCAAAAGGAGGAGGCTTGAAACGGACTCCAAAACAGACTCTAGTAAAAGCACATGGGCTGTTACACCCCTTACAACCAATTGCCAACACAAAAATGGTGGCGTTCCCAGCTCCTTGTCATCCCCCAGTTGGGTCCATCACAATGGGCACAAAGTTACAGGGAACCATGCGTCCCCTGGACAGGCCGAGGTGCGGTCCACGCCGCCCGTGGTGGCCACCAGTGCAGAATGGTCTCCAGAGCACATGGCTCAGCAGTACATAGTTCCTTGTATGAAGTTTTATGGCATCTGTGTCAAAGATGGCTTCTTGGGCGATCGACTGGGCAGTAAGGTTCTGGAGGAAGTGGAGACTCTAAATCACAGCGGGAAGTTTAGAGGAGGCCAGTTGGTCAGCCAAAAAAACATCCCATCTAAGAACATCCGGGGAGACCAGATAGCCTGGGTCGAAGGCAACGAGCCGGGCTGCGAGAACATCGGGACCCTCATGGCCCACTTTGATGAGGCCATCATGCGCAGTGCGGCCAATGGACAGCTGGGGAATTATGTCATAAATGGCCGCACCAAGGTGAGCGAGAGGCGATGAGGTGGCATATCTGTGCTTAAAAATTACAATTCTGTTTGCATTTACTCATGTCGCTCCGAAACTATAGCTTTCTTTTTTCTGTGGAACATAAACGAAGATATTCTGAAAGTCAATGGTGTAACAAAACTGTAAAAAATGTGTTGATATTAAAAAATATGCCTTCTAGCAGTATAAAGAAAGTCACAGAGGTTAGAAATTACATGAGGGTTGAGGAAGTGATGACAGAATTATAATTTTTGGGTGAAATATTATTTTTGTTTGGACCAGTATGGTGACACTTAATACCTGTCACATTTTACACTATTTCAACTATTATTGATATAAATAAGATATAGTTTATTTACAAACTATATTGGGTAAGTTGTCACAATGAAACTATCCATAACTATAAATGACTAACCATAAAACAGGCTTTTCAGCAAACAATGGTAAAAAGCGAGCATCTAAAAGAGATGAAAACATTCTTGTTAAAGGGATAGTTCACCAAAAAATGAATTTTGTTTTATTATTTACTAACCCTATGTTGTTCCAAACCTGAAAGAATTTCTCCCTTCTGTGGAACACAAAAGAAGATATTTTGAAGAATGTTGGTAACCGAACAGTTGCTGGTAGCCATTAACTTCCATAGTTCCCAGTCAATGGCTACGTTGGCTACAAACATTCTTCAAATGTCTTATTATTTGTTCAAAAGAAAAAAGAAACACATGCAGGTTTGGAGCAACATGACTCATCATCATGAGTCAATGATGACCAAATTTCCATTTTAGATCTAAAATCTTACCCGAATCGTCACGATTCTGCACTGATGGCCGTCAATTTGACGATTTTACGTACCCAAAGTTATCAAGACAGTTGTGAATGGTAGTCAGTGGAAGTGCACTCAATCGTCAGAACTCATAAGTACATACAACAATCCCACTTTGTATTGTTCTCTTGCGCAATTCAGAACCATGATCTGTTCACACTTGAAATCTGATATTGGCCACATTTAAAACAACAATGTGAACAGCTTCACCAAAAAATGATTGCGCCCTAAGGCGTGAACGTAACCTAAGTTGCGGTCACATTTACTGTTAATAATAAAATTTTGCAGGCAGTATCCAGTCATTTCAATAGCAATCAATGTAATCTGAAATTTATTTTAAGGGGGAAGAAGTTCCCCACACAACGTTTCATATCAGGTTTTTCACACAAATTCACTGCGTCGACCAACAGAAAGCTGCTTGATCTGAAAACGATTTTGTGTGAGTTTTACTTTGTCTGTCACTACACTATTGACAATGGTCAATGGAAATCTTTTGAAGTACAAAATTTAACTGAAAATTCACCAATTTTACCTCGCTTTTTTTCTTCCAGAGACCTAGCCAACATTATGTGTGACAACTTTCCCCTTTATTCAGTATGTTTCAGTAGATGCTAGCTTAGCTATTACTTTAGGGCTAAAACTGGCACACACTGTCAGTGGTGCAAAACTGCATTCAGGAAGTTGCGGTTGAGTGTATCAGACAAGATATTGACTGTCTGTTGTGTTTCTCACTGTTCCACTGTTCTCAACTTGCAGTCTGAGAAATGCAGTCTTATCTGATCCCAGATCAGTGTTTCTCTGGCTTTGAAGACTCCTCTCTCAGTCTCTATCTCTAGCCCATATACAAACAACATATTCTTACTGCCACTAAAGTGCATTGCTTGCGTGTAAGGTGTGTGTGTGTCCACGCTTGTATATACAGTATCCTTATTGTACACGTGAGACGTATCAGAGCTTATCAGATAAAAATCGCAAAAACAAACCCTGGATCTGAAAATGAGAATTACATTTTTGGTCAGGTTGAAATTGAGACTTTCTGACCTGTATGTGCTCAAAGTGCAGCATCGGTTCTGTCGGACATGAATGTAAAGTCCCTAATGCTCACCAAGCTAGCATTTATTTAATGCAAAATACAGTTAAATGGCAATATTGTGGAAGTTTATTAAAAAATAACTGTTTGTTATTTGAATATATATTTTAAAATGCAATTTATCCATGTGATGCAAAGCATCGGCCACATGATCCTTCAGAAATCATTTTAATCATTTAATGAAATCATAATTTACTGCTCAAGAAACATTTCTTTGTATCAATATTGAAAACAGCTCTGCTGGTTAATATTTTTGAAGAAACCATGCTACACTATCATTCAAAAGTTTTATTGAAATTATGTATTTTATCCAACAAGGATGCATTAAATTAAATTAAACAAAAGAATGTGACAGTAAACACATTATGTTAAAAAAGTAACCGCATTTAATACTTTTTTTTTTTTACTTATTATTCATCAAAAAAAAAAAAAAAATCCTAAAAAATATTAAGCAGAAACAATGGTTTTCAAAGATGAAAATAATAAGAATATTTTTTTTACTTAGCACTAATAATAATTGATAATAACGGAGCACCAAATTAGCTGAAGGATCATGTGGCAATGATGCCGAAAATTCAACTTTGCAGGAAAAAATATATTTTAAAACGTCAAAATATAAAATAGTTATTTTAAATTATACTTCAGTTTTTATACTATTATATTAGTCTTACTGTATTTTTGATCAAATGAATGACGAGTGAGCATAAGAAAACCTGAATCATTCTTAATCTTAAATATTCCGACTACTAGTGTAGCGTCAATGCATTGAGTCTCTGTATCTGAATACGCAGTCATTTTTATGGCTGCGGGAGTTTTGTGAATGCAGCTCAGGACCATGTGGACATGCCTGTTGTAATCACAGCCCGTCCATTGCTGTTGCCATTAGAAACCTGATCTGCGTGACCTTTTTATGAATTTTCAGACGGTGTCAGCATGTCCACTGCAGCTCTTTCATTAGAGCGATTGAGGGAGGAGAGGCACGAGTCTTCTGTTCAGTCAGGCTGCAGTGGGGCAGGGTGTACTTTCTGCGGTTTTGTCTGACACTTGACACAGTTGACAAGAGGAGATAACACGTGCGACCGAGTCATCCATCTGCTGCCACCAGTATAGATCATGTAGCCGCTGCTAACAGCATATGATGCCCTGGTGCCCCTCATGTGCAGGCATCACTAACACTAATGATGTAAGGATACAGGAGCAAGATATGTATGGTATGCGCAGTGAGTAGTTAGAGCAACTCATATGTGGTAGTTGCAATAGATAACTCTCAGTCATGATAGCTTAATTGGGTTCTCTAAATTGATACAAGCAGATGCCACCCATTTTCTTTTGCGTGACAACGATCAGGGAAACCCAGGGAGACACATCAGTTTTTATTAATTACCCCTCTTTTGGAAACCGCAGTATCTCTAGACACAGTGAGAGGTAAACAACCCAATGCAAGGATTGGTGCAAGTTAGTGTGTTATGTGTCTAAAGGTGTCTGAAGAGGCACAGAATTAAAGTTACCGTGATATAGGCTGGAGACGGATCAACTCAACCTCTACAGTGTCAGAAGCTGTTGTGGAAACAGGGCAAGCAATCTTAATTGTTGTTGCTTGTCATGCATGTAAAGAACAGTACTCAGGCTGTTGGATCTCATGCACTGAACGTGTTTTCAGTCGATCGACACACATGGGCAAAATGTCCCATTTTCTGGCAACTTTTACATTTTCTACAAATGCATTCTAATGCATTTATGTCACCTCTGACCTGCAGCAATATTGGATTGTGACTATATGGCTTGCACAGATATAGCCTGGTCCCCTGCGATACTCTTTGCTTGTTCACTTACAGCCTCAATCTGAGTAACGATTGTAATTGACTTGGATAAGGTCAAATCAGTTTAGACTTGCCAGTTGCCACCACTAACTCTCCCGGGCAGGGGAGGAAGGGGCTTGGAAATGTGAGTGTTTACCATGGACATCCTTCATCAATTCTGTGTACTGGCGTTCAGCATCCTCGTCACCAATCTTATGTCTTATGCAGACTAAATTAGACACGGGGAAGTACGATGCAACTCTAGTATCTAGTAACTCTAGTACCTACTATAAACATTATAACGTGGCGGCAAAGCTGAATTTTCAGCAACCATTATATTAAAAGTCTTTATTGTCACTGCTGATTCAGTCCGTGCTTAATAAAACGATTCATTTCATTTAATAAATCTTACTGTCCCGGTTGCGTAAATAGACCAAGCTATTTCCACATTGTCATTATCCTTCAAACATGGATATAAAAACTAAATATGTAAATATATAGTGTACATTTTGTGCACTAGTAATGTGTTAACTATACATATAAACCCCAAGCACAAGGTCATCTAATCAACGAGGGTGTTTACAGTCTTGCAGTATTTATGCTCGATAACGTCACAATATTTTAGATTACAATAAATGCCTTAATTGTGTAGAGGTCACAGCTGGCACAAATATCTTTCAAGCCGAAACTTCGAATACAATCTTCATTCTAGCAGCTAATTCATTGTCTACATGTTTGTTTAGGTTTGATATCAAAACCGGATAAAGCCCAAGTGATCTTAAGAACGCCTGTAAACACAGTTCACTTGAATTGTCGGGTGTTTATCAAAGGCTGATGGTTATCAGTGTGTTGCTGTTTATTTGAATGCCACATCGTCTACTGTTTTCATTTTCATTATTAATTAGTTGTTGAAAGCCTAATATTTAGATAATTTTGGAGTGCTGATAGCGCTATTTGATTATAGAAATATGTTGAACCGGTTAAATCAAGGCTATGTAAATTGTCTATTGTAAAATGCGCTGATTGTCCTTAATCAACCCTCCCATTAGTTCTCTTTTTTCCTCTCCGTCTCCTCTTCCGAGCCTTATCAGACCCGTTACTTTTGAGCCAGCCAAAATATTTCCCACCATTACCCAAGACACGTAGCACGTTGTATGCTGCAGGAGAATGAGCGTGGGTGCTGCTTTCTCTCTAATCCAGTGCTTTCAGAGAAAGGTCCTGGTTTCATTCTAGTATGCATAGAAACCGTTTGATTTTGGGAAGACGTGGCAGGGAAAAGGATAAAAAGGAGGGAACAGTGAGTACCAGCATCAGCCACATGGCAGACTTCACACGCCCCTCCCAGAGAGAGAGGAACACGCCAAACAAAACATCACAAGCATTACTTTATTTGCATTCGTACGCTTAAAAGACTTAAAATACTTAGTCTTTTTCAGGGATGATTAGATTAGGATATACAATAGTAGAAAGGTGTAGAGAGGAAATCGAGTATCTCAACGCTTCAACTCAGTCTTTTCCTCTGCAGTGAAGAAGTTCAGTGGTGTACTGTGGGATTGAACGGGAGACAGTTTCGACTGGACAAATATTCCAACGTTTCCGACCACAACCCAGTGACATAGATGGAAATATTTAGGACATTTTGGGTTCTAGATGAAGCAAGTGGTTTCTAAAAATGGCATGTGCATAATAAGAAGGATTTGTTCGTATTTTGATTATGTAAGAATACCTTTCAACCCATTGATTCATTCAATATTCTGGTTTCTAGAAATCTGAATTTGACAGCTGCCGTATTGTGGTTCATATAAACGTCTTAGATAATCCACCAAGATGGTGATAAAGAAGTACACTTTTAAAAAAGAAGCATACTTTTTAAAAAGTTCACAGACATAATATACTTTTAAAAGAATAAACATATGTGTGAACTGAACTGAACATAATGCACCCTAACTGCATGTTAATTGCATGGATTCAACTTTCTATAAAATGCAATTAGCTAACTGGCATAACTGGCTGCCCACTGCTCCAGGTGTGTGTTCACGGGGTGTGTGTGTGTGTGTGTGTGTGTGTGTGTGTGTGTGTGTGTGTTCACTGCTGTGTGTGCGCACTTCGGATGGGTTAAATGCAGAGCATGAATTCTGAGTATGGGTCACTATACTTGGCTGTATGTCACTATGACACTATTTCACTAATTAGTTACACATATGCAGTGATGATGATGGAATTTATCATCTACAAATATAGTTGTTTTAAAAAATCTATTTTTGATTTGAAGTGCACATTCAATGCAGTTAAGTGCACTACTTTTTCACAAGGTTACACATATACTCTACACATGTACAAAAATTATTATGGGCCATATTAAATATAAAGATATATTAAAGGAACACTGTTTCAATGGTAAGCAGGAGGAATTTATAAATCCTTCATAAAAAAAATGTAATTCGTTTTTTTTCAATTTCTGTGGGACAATATAATGAAGCATCATAAATGAGAAACTTAAATGATGCATGTTATTGATTTGATTTGAAGTTACAAAACTAATGGTGTGGTGTAAAAATGCCAATAAATAAAACTGCATTAAACGTCAATTAGTTCAAAGTTAAATTCCACTTTTCTTCTACTCTGAATTAGTTTTTTTGTAGTCCTGATGTTTCTCTCTCTGTGTGTGTGTCCTTATCTAACCCTCATGTCCTACTAATCCTGTGCACTCTCATCATCAGGTTAACACTCTTATCTCAGCACAACCTGTGCTCAATATCCATCTGACTATCAAGGCTTGAAAGGTTCTTCCATGATCAAAACAATGTGGTTTTAAGGAACTGCGCATGTTAACCATAAAAACCATATAACATCCAAAGAAAACAACCAAAGAATATAAAATAGCTCATTAATGACATGGTCACAGCATCACTTATATTTGACAGACTATTCGTCATGGATTATCTGGCATTGCGTGAACCATTTGACTAGAATAGATCAGATTTCCCAAATCTTTACTTGAGAATCTTTACTTGGGTGAGTGTGTTGGCTGTAAAGACATTGATAACTTGCAATGAGCCTTTTAGCTGTGTGTGTGTGTGCCAACTTTTTTGTTCTTTCTAACTGGATAATTGAGCTTTTCTCTGTTCAGTTTGGGTGTCATATTTGGCTTCCTGTGAAAAGCCTTCGGTCTGCCAGAGAAGGTGAAGTCCTCTAATCTAGTTATGAGAGAAGCCAAGTACAGATCCAGTCAAAGCAGCTCCAGACTGTTATCTGTGCTCGTCAGATTTAGAAACTTATTTAGAAATGTGTAATCTGATGAATAAGCCTTTTATGCAATTAATTATGTTTACTAACACATAATTAAAATCAAAAGTTACCTGTTAATATTATTTAATGCATCTGCGCTAACATGAACTAACAATGAATGGTTGAAGTTAGTAACTAATGTTATCAAAGATTAATATTTTAATACTGTAACATATGTATCTCTCATTGCTAGTTAATACTAGTTAATTCATTAACCAATGTTAACGAATGGGGCCGTGTTTAATGCATTATGTTGACAGTGAAAGTGAAAGATTTGGTTGGCAATGTTAGTTTAAAGCAGTCATACTCCGCATATTCACATGGGGGGGGGGGGGTGTTGGTTTAGCAATGTAGATGTAGATTGAACCTTGGCCATTGCACTCCTGTGCAAAAAAAGAAGAAGAAAGAAACGAAGAAAAACGTAACTTTCTGAAAACGTAACATTTCTGTTATCATGACAAACACTTCTGTCCTCCCCAGTTGTTTGATTTTCTTTCTTATGTGAAACATGTTAACTCGTACTTATCGATGCAATGGTCGCTAAAACCGTGGATGCTCCGCAGAAGAAAGAAAGTCAAACAGGTTTGGAACGACAAGACAGTCAGCAGATGATGACAGAATTTTCATTTTGGGTGAACTGTCCCTTTAAGAGAATAGTGCACAATCACTTCTGCTGATCTTCAAACAGACCTTTTGCCGTAGCACATGCCGGCTGTGAAAGAGAGGTGGGCTGATGTGCCACTGTCTGCCCAAGTGCTGCCGTTTAACCCATGTGACACACGTTACCACTATGCTGTGATCCAGTGATAAAGCCTGAGATAAGGGTTAGGAGAGTGTCTCTCTCTGACCATATCTCAGAGCCGCAGCTCACAGAGCACCCTGATGCCTCACAATCCTGCCGAAACAGACCCCTTTTAACATCTCCACCATCATCCAGCCCAGGAACGCCTAATATCAGCCAGAGCAGAAACCGTGCCAAAACTGAGCTCTATGCCAAGCCTTATGCTCTAGGTGCTTTGTTGACCCATTCCCCCCTGAACAGTCTATTGTGGCAACTTTCTATTTCAATAAAGGTATGAGACAAAAGTCTTTTGAAGATTTATTTTTTTTTCTTGCAAGAAAAGCTGCAGTGTGTGACAACCCCAACTCAACATTTATACCTTCACCGAATCCGGATGCTTTGACCCCATCCAGTCATAATGCACATTCAACACACACGTCCATTTAAGGTGTCTAACTATGTCCCTCCAGATGCATTTCTAAGAACGCTGACATTATACATGTTCCTGTCTCACGCTTCGATTTCCTGTTCTAGCTCATCTCGTGACAAACTTATGTGCATTAATTAGACATTCAATAGAGAAAGAACACTCCTTAGTAGAGTAAAGCAAATACAACTACTAATAATATGAATAGAAAAGACAACTCAGACTGATGTTGCCCATATAAACAGTGTATTTAATTATCTTAGTATGGCTTTTTTTATTTATTTTTTTATAAGAAGAAGAGATCTAGACACAAAAACAGCAGAGTTAATCATTAACCCTAACAGAAATGTTTATTTTAAGCTGTCAGGCGTCTGTTATGAAATAACCTTGTGTTTATTATTTCACCTTACCATGAGCGTTTGGTATGTCATTTATCATATCAGACTATGAGCCACATGCTCGTGGTTATAAACCGCACTGGATGATAACGGCGGTCTGTGTGCGGTCAGGCAGACATACTCTATCTAACTAGGTGTTCTTGTAGCATTTAGCACATTAGCATAATATGGCCATAGCAGCCAGAACAGATCTTAATATCTGGCCCCTTCATGAACAGGGTCACGAAATGTGTTCATTTGATTGTTAATCATCCTAAAACCTCCCTCTCTTCTGCAAAACCAGGCCATGGTTGCATGTTATCCTGGAAATGGAGCAGGATATGTGCGACATGTGGACAATCCGAACGGCGACGGACGCTGCATAACCTGCATCTACTATCTGAACAAGGACTGGGATGCTAAGGTTTGGGATGCACCCTGCGTTTACTCTTTCTTGTGCTTGATAAGTGAGGAGGGGAGTCGTCTCTTATCCATTTCTTCCATTTGTTTTTGATCTGTTTATCCAGGTTCATGGAGGTCTATTGCAGATCTTCCCTGAAGGTCGTAATGTTGTAGCCAACATCGAGCCTTTCTTTGACCGTCTGCTCATTTTCTGGTCAGATCGCCGGAACCCACATGAGGTGAAACCAGCTTTTGCCACTCGGTGAGTCCACACACACTGTTCACACTGCTACAGTCACTCACATAGAGCCAGGGGGCTTCAAAAATACATTACAAAAATCCAATTCATACGCACAATGCGGTGCTATTTAAGTATTATTTATGCACTGTTTTAGTCATATGTTTTAGATTTAAATATATTAAATATATTCATATAATGAATTACCTTTTGTTTTTTCATATTTCTGTTTTTAATATAAATTTGAGTATTAGCTTTGTTTTATAAAGTATTTTTTATTACTATTATATTTAGTATTTATATTTAATGGTGGTAGTATTGAAACTTATGTCAGTTAATTGCCGTAAATTGTTCATTTTTTTATTATTATTATTATTTTTTTTTTATATATATATATATATATATATATATTTTTTTTTTTTTTTTTACAATAAAATAAGATTAATAATGGTTTTAGTTACTACACTGATACAATGTCTTGAACACACCTCTTCTGTGATTATCATATTTTTAATTTATGAATCAAAATTCTTCTATTTATCATCTGTATTGTAATATATATTTTTATTTCAGTTTTAGTACTTTGGTGCTTTTTTCAGTTAGTTGCCAATTTTTGTTTAAGTTTTTCAACTAATATTTATATTTAAAAATGATTAATAATGGTTTTAGTTTTAGCTTCAATTAATGATAACTGTTACAATATATGCTGTTACAATGACTTGTACGAACCTTTTCTGTAGTGATGACATTTTTAATGTATGATTACATTTTGTTTATTTTGGAGAATTTGTAATTATGTAATAATTTCAGGGTGGAACAACTATCCTTTTATCATAACGGTATCTCATAATTCAGTAAAATGAAATTCTTAATGATAAAAACTAATTTATTATTGTTTCTATTTAAACACCACCAATGACAAAAACAATCTGTTTTTATGAAAGGGAAAGGTTATTTCAGGCTGTTTAATGTCATGTGGTAAAAACTGCAGTCCTACATTTCTCATAACCTCTCATCTATTGGATGTTGATCTATCCAAACACACACACACACACACACCTCATCCACTGCCATTGTTCTCGTAGCGCTGTGAACACTACGGTTTGATTTGGTTGAGCTCTTTAAATGCCGCACCTGCAGCTGCTCTTCCTCGGGAAGAGGGTCTGTGTTGAAATGAGTTTGATGAAACAAATTAAACTCTGTATTTTTGGCTCATCCCTTCCTAGTAAAACAATCAAAAACATTTTACATTACTATCTACATTTAGGATGAGGGTCGTGGTGTTTCAAGCCCCATCACAGCTGGGGGGCGAGGTGGGGCACAGGAAGTGCGTGCTTCCTGCTTGCAAGAGGCCGTTGTTTCAGTTTGTGCACTCGTGCCGGTAGGAGAGAGCCAGGAATAAACAAACGAGTCGCTTTACTAGCATTAACCCTATCTGTGCTTTATGCACACAATGAATCTACACATCTCAGACACCAGTCAAGTCAAGTCAGGTCTGCTCTATTGTCAATTCTTCCACATGTACAGCACATACATACAGAGAATTGAAACAGCGTTACTCTCAGACCCCCGGTGCATTCAGATAACACTAACACTAGAGCCTACAAACTATACAATAAGGGCATGTAAAAAAAAAAAAAACTCCCTATCACAGTTGCTAAACCACTTCCTAGGGATAATCAGATCCATATTTGATCATCATACTGTCTGACTGAATGAATCTTTCTCTTCCCACAGCTACGCCATCACCGTTTGGTACTTTGATGCAAAAGAGCGGGCTGAAGCTAAGGAGAAGTACAGACTGGGTGAGTTTCAGACCTTTTAAAAGAAACTTGTGGCTTAGGCTGTTTTCTCACTACATGTTTTCAGTTTGCCTTGAAGGGATACTCCACCCCAAAATGAAAATTTTGTCATTAATCACTTTACCCCCATGTCGTTCCAAAACCGGATGAGTTTTGTTCGTCTTCAGAACACAGTTTAAAGGGGACCTATTATGCCCCTTTCACAAGATGTCAAATAAGTCTCTGATGTCCCCAGAGTGTCTATGTGAAGTTTTAACTCAAAATATTTTACAGATCAATTTTTATAGCTTGTTAAAATTGCCACTTTTAGGGTATGAGCCAAAACACATCATTTTCATGTCTTCCCCTTTAAATGCAAATGAGCTGGTGCTCCGGGGAAGAGGGCGGAGCTTCAAGAGCTCAAGAACCCATCAATAAACACTCCACTGTTAGTACAAGCCAGTTATCTTTACAGAAAACACACTCGGTTTAAAAATCAGTCATCTGTTGTACTATGCAAAAAAAAAAGCACTTTATGAATAACACAGATGGGAGCACGGCATGATAAAAAATAACTCATGGTGCCATTGCATGCTACTACAAATTTTACAAGCCCCACTTGTGATTATGATTAATTCCAGCGGTCAACTTCACATTGCTTTCATATACAATTTTAACTCCCAGTTTCCTATTCACGCTCATTCTGGTAGCACGTGAAGGCAGCGTCAGTGAAAACAGACAGACAGTGGTAGCTTTAGCAACATTAGCCTTACAGAGAACCATGAAGGTCGTCAGAAAGGCATTTTGGAAAACTCACGTGTGATACGTACTTTTTCTGGAGGTGTAGCTGGATCACGAACAGTTGGAACTGTTCCATCTTTGAGGAGAAACTATTGTGGGAAAACTGCTTTATACTAACCCTCATCCACAAAGCAGTGTAAATGATTCGTGTAGATATAAATGAATTTCGGTAGAGTTGAGGGAGCATCTTCTTCAAAAACATTTGCATAATAGGTCCCCTTTAAGATATTTTGGATGAAAACCGGGAGGCTTGTGACTGTCCCATAGACTGCCAAGTAACTTTAATGGTCAAGGTCCAGAAAAGTATGAAATACATTTATTTAAACATTTCTGTTTCTGTCTATTTTAGTGTCAATGTTATGCTGAGTAAACGTTGACAGCTGGTTCTCAGCCTGTTCAAATCTGTCTTTAGTTGTCTGACTTGAATTTGCCTTCTGTCCATCTTTAAATATCTTCTCTCTCTCTGTCCTTCACAGCTACTGGACAGAAAGGAGTTAAAGTGCCCGTCACTCAGAGCAGCAAGACCTGAATCAGTATACGAGTGAACACGAGTGAAATGTGTCCCGTCGATGTGTGTGGCGCCGTTTTCAAGAGGAGATGCAAACGGCCCAACAATCACGTCTCTTTCTGTGGCCTCGAACATCCAACAAAACGTTTGATTTGATCGGGACTGTCTTTAAATGAACAGCATAAACCGATATATCTCAGACTCGATGGCCATGACTCTGAAACCCTAGCAGGATTGGCCATCTTTTCTACAGCAGAAACGTCACAAACAAACATGCGTTACTTTAGTATTTTGACGTATAACTGTATTTAATAAGAATTACAGTTTCTAAAATCAGCCTACGCTACACCTCTGTGTGTAAGTGGGTAGATGAGATTTTCCAGTGGCCTTTGTCATTTCCTGTTTAGCCCCATGAATGTGTAACCAGCTTAACACAGAGATCTGACTTACGCCAAAGCTCAGCTAGATCATGGAAACTGACAAAATAACCAACAATCACATTATACACCAATGCTTCAGTGGACACAATCCCTTACAATTGAGCCTGAGCACTAGGAAACATTTAGGGTGAATTCATTTGCAAAGAACAGCGCCCTCTGATGGCGTAAGTTTTCACGCAATGCTTTGCTGCAGGAATTACGCAAATCCGGTAGCCTGGAAAGCAATTCGCTCGCCATGGTTTCTCAGTTTGCAGCAGACTTTAGGGCCGATAACATAGGATGTAGTTTTGCACTGTTTTTTGATAGTTGTCTTTGCCAGTTCTTCACATCTAGGTGTATTTTCTCTGTGTAGTTTCGCTCCAGGAGAGTTGTGCTTTGAAGACGATGCCTAAAATAAAAAACTAATTTAACTTTAATATATGCATCCAGGCTGTTTCCCCTGTGAACAGTCCCGTCTCAATTTTGTCTACTTTGCTGGGACTGTAAACTGATGCACCGATAATACAATTCTGTCCGATAATGAAAAGTGATAATAATTGTCTAATTATAAGCTGATAACCGATAAATGGATATAAATATTAAAATTATATACTGTTTTGTGATCATACATTAAAAATGTAAAACACTAAAAACTGAATTGAATCATTTTAATGCTAAAAGTAAAATTTGGGCGTCACAACATTTTGTACAGTATGAAATATGATTACATTCAACAGTTATCAAATTATTAAGAATTTCAAGTGTTGAAGCAAAGAAAACTAAATATAATAATGCAGAAAATGAGCTATACAAATAAATTCAAAATACAGATTAATTAAAAAATATTTAATATCGGCAGATACCCAATATGGCACCGATATATTATACATTCCTAACTATAACTGTAGGTCTAAATTGCATTGCATATAAAATCCAAATTTATTTGGATTACGGTTTTAACATAAACTAATCAACTTAATGGGATGCATAACTGTCAGTCATACATAAAATAAACACATTTTATTACATAAAACATATTTAATACATAAGATTTATGTAGGGTGACCATATGCGCCGTTCATACGGGACACGTCCCAGCCAGGATTTTAATATTGCCTAAAATATCCAGGTTTTGGCTATTTGTACTGTGCAGGTTGATCGTTGTGATACATTCATGAGAGCTATAGAGAGCAGAGCAGACGGCTCCTTATGCTTTTGAATCGCTTTTACGTGTATGTTCGTTCGTTTGACTTGAAGGATTGTGGCGCACTTTGTTTTTGTTTGTTTTTGGATTTGTGCGCAGAGACGCTTCTAGTCAATCGAACAAACAAACACGTGCGCATATTTGCATAGCTTTGATTGTTCCCTCTGGATCTCACCTTCTCACACGCAGCCCCACGATTGGTCGACTATGTACAATACCTGCATGTTATTGGTCAAGCTGCTCTGGATGTTTAAGGCATTATTCAAATCTGGCTTATTTCTTTCTATCTCATAAATTTGAACTAACTTAATAGTTTCTTGTTCTAAACCTAGCCATGTTTTAACCATGTTAACCATATATTTTGACTGAATAAATATAATAGTTTTTGCAATAAACAGGTGTATGCTGATCCTAAGCAATTTGAATAAATGCATTTTATTAATATACTTGTTAAGATAAGATCGAATAGATGCAAATAGTTAATAATAAACAATGCAATGTGTTTTTACATGATTCTTACCGGTTTCATTTATGACTGACAAATATGCATCACATTACATTTATTAATTTGTTTGTGTTTAAAACTGTGTAAACTAAATGAACGCAAATTTTATATGTGTTCCAAATAAAATAAATCTTAAATTAAGGCCTAAATGTTTTGCAGCATCGCTTCCCCGCTGCAATCCATTCACCTGAATCAGCGCTTTAAAATGCTGAAAATGCTCCAGACTGCGCCGTCTCTGGATATATGCCCGATTTGAATGCTCTTCATCATCATTTGATGAAATAAAATCCCTTTTTAAATCCCTTTTTAATAAATGCTTCCCGTAGATGGCTATGTTACGTGCTATCTGGCACATTTTTCATCCTGATTTGCATAGAAAAAAACTATGTTTGCCCAGAAAATAGTGACAAGGACTAGCTGTGGCTCAAGTGATTTCACCACTCAGTTTCCAGGTCATAATTCACAGCTAGAGTTTGCAAATGTAACAAAATGTCAAAACAGGGTGACCTTTTTAATTTAGTGCATTAGGCCGATACTGCTGCATGCTGACTTTAAAGGGTCTTTCTATAAAGATGCACTTACCTGAGAGCTGACTTTTCTCCTCCCTGCCTCAGAGGGGCGCTGTACAGCTACAGAGATCGATATGGGGCTCTCCTCAAATTATGGCAACAGTTTTTACAGGTGACCTGGAACATATTACAGCCTCATTGTATCAGGTGTCCACACATGCACTTCCCTTGTGCCTACATCTCCCAGAGGGCATTGCAAGTCCATCATGTGCTTGGCTAGATGGCTATGTTCAGAATAGAGCACTGTGCACGGCTTATAACTTTTAAAAGAATGAGTATGCAAGAATTTTAGTAGAATGTTAAATTGTCATCAAATGAACTCATTATCATTTTTGCTCTTTTGATCAGGTTTGCGTAATAATGTCTTAAAATAAATATATTCACATTATGAATAAATATATATTTTAATATTTATAAATATAATTCAGATGCACCTGGTTTTACTTCCTATTCATTTGTCTCTCTGGAAAAAGAAGGTCGGGCACAATGCATTGTGGGTGCTGTGGTCAAATACTGCACATTTTGGCAAATGTTGCATGCCGTCCAGGTATTCCACTCAAACATTTGCATAGTATGCATGCACAGCATACATAATCTGTATTGCAGAAACAGTATGAGAGAAGCGTGCTATTCTGAACATAGTCACAACAGCACAGAGCAGATTTCCCAGCATGCCGTTCTGTGCTCGAGTGCTATAGATGGCCTGGGAAGTGAAACAGTAAAGCACTTTATCAAATGATGTGTGATGTGTGAATGAGAAGCTACGGAAAAAAAATGCTTTGTGCTGTGTAACAGTATGAAACCGAATGAATCAAACTGAGAACAAAAACATGTTTCTGAGTTTTGCAGTATTTAATTAAAATGTGTCCGATTTTGTACAGCTGACCACTGTGGTGTTTTTCTCTTTAGCTTTGATATAGCTATATTTGGGTCATTATTCTGCCTAATACTTCAGAATAACTCATTTTCTAGGTCGAATAGTAAGAATTATTGAATAAAAAATTACAGTTATTTGTTTAAACAATATTTGTGGGTCAAAAACTAAAATAAAGCAAAATAAAATGAAATAAATGTTGCATTGGATAACAAATAAAGCTACAAATAAAAAAAAGTGCATTATTACTGTTGAATTTTAGGTTGAAGTTGCAAAAATTTCTAATAATGTCTATTATTAATTATTAAGCTGCAGTCGGTAACTTTTGACGCTCTAGCGGTTAATAAACAGAACTGCTTGCGTCTTGCGGAAGAACATCGTAGACGGAACTACTTCTCTCTGTTCATGTCTATGAAGAATCACAGAGGTACTGGGTTACTCCGCCGCTGTTCCCCCGAAGCAATCTAAAATAGTCCGAATATAAACACTTATTATAGGTGCACCCTAGTGATTCAGGACAAGCTAAAAACACGGTTTGGAAAATTGATTCATGGTGTACTCGCTTATTATATACATTTTTCTACATTTTGAACACAAACAAAGTTTCGGACCGCAGCTCTGATTGGTTGTTTTTTACCGGGAGCGATGTATTTTCTGCAAATGGCAATAGCACCACTGGGAGGAGCCAGAGGAGCTTGATTTTTCACAGATTATCTGTCTCATATTCTACTGTGAGGACATAATGACAGGTTTAACAAATATGTAAAAAAATACATTTTTACAAAAGTTACCTACTGCAGCTTTAGGGCTTATTTTTTTTTATTCTAAAATAAATGCAATATTTAGATTCAAACAAATTTAAAGTGGTTGATATTCTGATTTTCTAAAAGGTTTGTTTGCATTACATACTGAAAATATCCATCTAAAAATGTAAGTTCAGTATCCTGTTGATTATAATCAGCAGCAAGTCATTGAACTGGGAATGATTACTGAGAATGACAGTATATGTGTGTCTGGGCCACACATGTGACCTATACTAGTAGCATTTGATCTTTACACTTGTACACTGGCTTGATGAAGTTGAGAAGCAGTTGATGTTGATGAGCTGTGATCTTTTCAAACGGGAAGCTGCTTCTAGATCAGCGTCGTCTTGCGCTCCTCAGCAGCAGGAGAGATATTAGTCCTGGAATGTGTTGACAAACAGGAAGTGTTTTTCCTTCTCCGGTCCGAGCACTGATTGAGTGGAAGCTCCCGCTCATTCATCATCTCCAGTGTTTGGGAGTGTGTCCTTTGCTCTTGGGTCTCTCTCAGATCAATGCAGCGGTTTGTTTAGTGCTCTCTTAAACTGTGATAGTATCTAAAATCTTCATATTTTAGAAATATTTTACACTCAAAATAATAATACTTTGGGGGTTTTGCTCACTTGCTATTTGCATATTAATTTGTCTCAAACATCTTTGTCTTGTCAATAGTCATTATACCTAATTGAGTGGAATACAATTCAGTGTATACACATCAAAATTAATATTTGTGTGTGTGTGTGTGTGTGTGTGTGTGTATATATATATATATATATATATATATATATATATATATATATATATATATATATATTACACAACAATATTAAAAAATTAAAACATTTATGTTTATTATTTATATATATATATATATATATATATATATATATATATATATATATATATATATACAATTTTTTATATTATTCAGTGTATACTTTGTTGACAGTAAAAATAAATATGAAAAATATTAGTACAATTAAAATGTAATAATAATAATAATAACTGTGACTAATTTTCGAATGGTACAGTGTATCTGATATGCTCACTGTGACTGCATTATGAATTACATGATTATTTGTGTTGCATTTATTAAGCATTTAATGATGCTATTATCACTGCTCTCCCATACTTGTAGATTAATACACACACAAAAAATGCATACTAATAAATAAATAATGCAACCAATTCAATTCTATCATGAAATCCTAATCTCCATATCTTTGTCAACTACCATTATAAAATAATAATAATAATAATAATAATTAAAGTAATTTAGTCTTTACTCTCCTGTCCAACAAAAGTGCAAAAGCTTAGCTTAAAAAAAGGAAGTATATGGTGAGAAAAGCACTAAAAGAAAATTTTAAGTATACATTATTGAATTAAATAAAGCACTGAATAGGTAAAAAAAAAGTGTCTTTAGAAGTCCCTTTTTTTTCAGTTATATTATTTCCATTTAACTGAAGATTACCTTATGTTCACAGCAGAGTTTCTGGTAGACTGTAGGGTGGATCATTGTTTAAATGCTCCACATGCACACTTAATGAACACTTAATTGGCAGGCGTAATGAAACATGCCTTGACAAGAAAGTGTCTGGAGTCTACAAGAGGAACAGCATCATAGCGTGACAACCCGAGTTTAGTCATTCTTTATATCAAAGGCGGCCCTTTCCCGAATGCATTCTTCACACACATACATACAAATACACACACCGTCCCGTCTTTGCTGCAGCCCCCTCCTTCCTCTCTGTGCTCCTCACGCTATTTGACCATCAGGTTGTTCAGGCGTGGTGACCCACAATCCCAGAGGATCACATCAAGACAAAAGACCTCTGCAGTGAGAGAGAGGCAGGCCGGAAGAGGCCACTCAAACACACACATGCAACCCCATGCAGTGCATACTCTGAATGACTCTCTTATGATACTCTCATTACAGTACAGTATGTACAGTACAGTGATATTTAAAAAGAGTTCTGCAACAACTACTAAAATATGCAGTTGCTATCGGTTAGTCACACAATCTTATGGTGATCAAACAGGTTTCTGGATCGGTAAACAAGCTAATAACCATCAAAGACCACGCAGGAACTAGCCACTGTGTTCAGAAATACAGCTACAGTCTAGATTTATTATTATTTTTTTATTAGATTTACTAGAGTTTTGGGTCACCAGTTCATGACATGAAACCACATTAACTTATTTATGTGTTATGTTTGAAATGTTTTGCTTTACAAGTGTGCTTCTGGTATTCTTTGTTATAAATAAATTCCGTTGGCTTGATATTATTTTTACCTAATCACACATTTTAAGTGATTTACTGTATGCATCCAAATATGCATCATATTAACAGAAATTATTAAATTAACAAAACATTCTGCAAGTTTATACAATTTTCCTGCAAAAAATAAATAAATAACACATAATACATTAATAATACATTAAATAAATGAAAATAAAATAAAAATGCACTTTACACTTTCATACCTTTTTATACACAGTAGCCTATATATATTTTTTCTTTTGTTTTGTTTTGTATAAATCTGTAACTTTGAATTTGAAGTTACTTTTTGTTGTAATGGTAAGAAAAAAACAATGCTTTGGTAAATCATAAATATCGCATGAAAGTCTAAATTATAAGCTACTATGTCATTATTATGAGCTAAAGTGAAAATCATTATAAACTAAGTCATAAAAAGATAAAAAGTCATAATTATGACATAATTCAAAATGTCAAGGTTTTGACTCTCATGGGCTATTAACTTTTCTCTCTCATAATGACTTAGTATTTCTAAAAACTATCTAATAATTTAATGAGTCATAACTTCTTATGTCACAATTATGATTAAGTCTACCATAGCAGTGGTTTTTATGTGGTGGAAATGGGCTTTCATAAAGTTATGTACACTGTCCCTGCTTTCAGTGTTCATACTATCCATCCTAAATAGTATGTGAGATTAAAATGTGTCCCCAAGCATAGTTGAAAAGAGTATGTGAGAAGTCCCCGGAAGGTCTAGTATTTCAGTCTGATTTTTGAAGTGCACACTCCATGCATACTCTGATGGATAATATTAACCACAATCCATTGCGCTTTGTCGGTCCAGAACATATGTCTATGATCCAGAACTACAAATACGAATAAAAACGTTAAAAACTACAAACATGGAAGATGTGCGCGACCGAGGTTAAGAAGAGATGTTTATATAAAGGGGTTTGAGTTACTAATTATAATCATATATATGTATATATATATATATATATATATATATATATATATATATATATATATATATATATATATATATATATATATATATATATATGTTATCTGTGTTATGATATTTCATCTACAGCAACAATGTGAACTTTTATAAACATCTGTTTGGCCAATAACTTTTAAATGTGCACTAAATATGAGCAGAGTTCTCTGCATAAAGACCCACGGCTGGCAGAACAATGTGCTACTTCATTTCTCTCCAAAATGGTAGAAAGTTAAATTAAATTAAATTAAATGAGGAGGATATTTGTAGTATATCCCAAAGCTTGCCTACTGGAGTGTGTCCCTTTTCTTCACCAAAACAGTGCATACTTTTAAGGAGTAACGTTAGTCACATTGGGACGAAGCAAGTCATTTTTTGTTGTGTTTTGGCGTCACCTTGTGGACACATTGTCACTTGCATCTTTATAGGATTGTACTTTAAAACGCTGAAAACAGTATGCATTTTAAAATATAGTATTTGACAAAGAATTGTCAAAAAAAACAAAAAAAACAAACTAATTAGTGTTATTAAATACGAACTCATTATAACGACACACGAGGAGGTTAACGATAGATGGCGCCACAGAAATCTCGCTCGCGTTGTCGAAGTTCAGAGGTCGGGTAAAGCCAAGCTCGTGTTTTCAGTTGAGTCCCTCAGCATAAGCAATGGCTTCCTTAAGTTGGTTAACGTGCAGGCGGTTTGCTCAGGTCGCGCGGCGGCCGGTGCTGCAGTATTTGAGGGCTGCAGCGCGTGCACTTCACCGGGGGAGCGCGCGACGCGCGGCGGAGAAAACCCCGCTGAACAAATCACGAGCGCTGGAGCAACAGTACATCACTGAACTAGATAAAGCTGATGCGCTGGTAAACAAACACTCCCTCTCGGCTGCTACTGCTTTAAATGCATGGGTCTTTATTCATTAATGTTCCTTTTTATATAAAGTTACACTATTTCTCATAGTGTCTGCTAGTGTTAAATGATTACTGTGTCCATGAACTGTTTTATTCACTTGGTAAACCACTGAATGCGTTTCTACGATGGCACAGATATTATGACATGGAGTGTTAATGTCGAATTTGCACTGGTCTAATACATGTCAATGATAACAACAGTAATGATAGTACTATATGCTTATTTTCCCTTTATTAACGACCACATGGTCTCTTTGTAGACAGACAGATCATACTAATGGATTGTGTTTTCCAGATGCTGCGGAAGTCTCATGAAACAGGTGAGGTTATCTCCAGCATTAATGACATATAGATATCCCTCTCATCATTTACTCACCCTAATGTCCTTCCAAACTATTACTGGCTTTCTTATGACAAACAAAAGTACCATTAATAGTCCATATTTGAACACAATCCTCTTTAGTCACCTGATGTCTTCTGTGAAAATCTCAAGTCCATCCAATATTTGAATGAATCACTATTTAGAGTTAAATATTTTTAATTAAATATTTTTGTAACGACATGAAGGTGAGTGAATGGTGCAAGAGCATTTGTTTTAGGTAGCTACTCTACATCTAGGTGAATAAGCGCTCCACTCAAACAGTATTTATGTTTATTTATTTGTTTGCAGGGTTTTTGTCCTGGTTCCGGAACGGTCTGCTATCCACAGGAATCGGCGTTATTGCGTTTGCGCAGAGTGATGTGGGCCGAGAGGCTGGATATGGTATCTTTTCTCAACTTCCGTCCGTAGGTTTTTATGTTTCCATCACAGTCCTGGTTTGAATGTTTTGTTCCTCTCCTCCCCCAGTGTTCTTCATCCTGGGCGGGGTGTGCGTGTCGTTCGGCGGAGCGTCGTACGTGACCAGTCTCTTGACTCTGAGGAGGATCATGCTCCTCTCGCGGGTGACCGTGCTGCTCCACGCGGGCCTGGTGTCCGCCGCCGCCCTCTTCTGGCTGTGCGCCGTATCGCTCTACATCGGCCGCCTGGAGCTGGAGATCATTCATGAGGAGGATGAGGAAGAGCACGGGGGAGATGAAGGCGGGGAGTGCACAGAGTGCAGGTCTCGACGCGAGAGACGCGCCGCTGAAGAACAAGGCCAAGACAAGTGAGATGAGAGGAGACTTTGAGTTAAAATGGCCTTTTCACTGACCCAGAGATCTGTGTTCACGAGCTGTTTAAAGAGGGAAGGTGAAGCTGGGCTCAGGTCAACATAACTGTGCACTACTCTAGTACTTGATTCATCAGGTTGAGTGAGTTTTTGTTTCTAATACTCCTGAACATCAGCTGTAACTTCACATTGGTCCTAGTATATGATAGTAATATTTTCTTGTTGGACCCGGGGTTGTGGTGCTGGAACATGAAAGTTAATGTTTAAACTAGCACTTATCAGGCAACCAGTTAATTATACAGCTGTTATAAATGGTCATGTTCACTTTTATCTAGTGACGTGATACAGAAATGTTTTTTTTTTTTTTTTTTTTGGTAAATCGCTTTACAATAAGGTTTGATTTTCTAAAGCAATAATATATATATATATATATATATATATGATTTATAATATTATTATTATTTATTATTATTTTTTTTTACTGAATTTAGGAATATCACATACATAAATACCATTGTTAATAAATGAGTTTGTTTATTTTTGCTAAATAAATGTAATTTAAAATGCATAACAATTTTGAGTCTTCTCATTTATATTTTAACATTTGAATATATATTTAGAAATATATCATTTAAAGAGGTTTTTGTATGTGCAGAAATGTATCAAGAATAATAAAGGCTGTGCAAGAAGCAAGAAATTAAACCTTATTGTAAAGTGTGCTTTTATAATTCATGGCTTCTACATCGTAGTTTTCTGAGGTGAATCTCTCACAGATCCCTTCAGATTGTCAGCTCTAGAGGTCAGTCTTATTTAATAAAATCACTTCAGCCCCATGCTTTCTCTCCACAGATTTGTCAGCAAATCTTTTCTTTTGTTATCCAATATAGATGTTATTCCTTTTTATGTTTTGCAGTCTGTAATGTAGATGATGTAGAGTCAGTCGTGTGTGTGCTCATACAGTCATTCACTACACACTTCCAAGCAGTCAACTCTCGTTTAAATGCTGTTTTCCTGTTTATTAAAGCAAATGCACAAATCATGCTGGACTAGAATTCAAACGTGTCATCCAAAATATCCTTTACAGATTAAACTGTTGTCAATTTCTCTTTTTCTTTATTGTCTGATGATGAATGATTGTTTTTATATTCCTCAGTTTGGGAAAACAAAGAAAAATGAATTTGCTTTATATATACATTTCTATTTAGCTTTAACGTATTTACATTTAGATTTTTAGTTTTAATTTAAGTGCATCTATTTTATTTAAACCTTATTTCAATTACTGAAAGTGGCTTTCAATACTTTTGATTTCTGTACAGTGGATTTACTTAGATTTACAATTACTTTGGTGCAAGAGGCTTCAGCCGTATAAACACTAAACGTTTGACATATAATCACATGAAAGTTTAAACGTTGATTGTCTAGACGTGACACTAGACTGAAGGAAACGCTTGCTAACTTTGTTAAATGCCGTTTAAACTCCTGTCATGACCAACATTTTCCATATGGTTTAGACCGATGAAACACAGCCATGTGAAATTGCACAGACAATGTTAGTAAATGATTTAATAAGCGGCATAATGTTTGTGATTCTAATTTAAAAATGGTATGTTTTAATGTTTATTGCTGTGCAAAACTTGCCCCATTGACTTCCATACTAAGTGCATTTCTGTTTGAGTTTATTAAGTGGATAACACATCTCTAACTCGAATAAGCTTCTTCCACTGTCCTTCAAATCAAATTTACTGGGTTCAAATATTCTGTGCTGAATCTTACTATGAATATACGGCTTATTTAATTACAGTTGTAGTGACAAAAAGTTGTTAAATAGTAAAAAGTTAAAACTAGTCATATATCAAAGGCAGGTGTCTCTGGAGGGAGGATAAACAGACAGATGTGTTGATCTGTATGCATGTGAGGTTTAGCACCTGGGACTCTTTCATGAGGCGATTCACTTCTGTCGTACACCTTCAAAGGGCTGCTGATGTATTTCTTTATATATTTGAATTATTGTCATCCAAAAGATTTTGTTGTTGTTGATTTGTCACAGTGGCGGTTGTAAGACCATGAATCCTTTGAGAGATGATGGCACTTATCTGTCGGCATATAAATGCGTTTAAGAATGGTTGCTGTTTTGTAAATTCCGGAACACATTTGGAATTTTGTCAGGTATTCTTGTAGATGTGAAGAGGAAGAGGATTGGCTTTGCCATGTGACTTTTGAACCTAAAGCCTGATTGGCTGATGTTCTTACGGTTATGCAGCTTCGTAGTTTTTCACTTAGTTTTTTTATTATTATTATTATTTAAAATATATTTATGTTAGTGTGAGATGAAGAAAATTCTATAATTGTACTCTTTTTTTTCTTCTTCTTTTTTGATGACATTCATTGTATGTTAATTGTGAGTGTTTATCAAGAGGTTACAGACTATTTGTTTATGCATGACCTTCAGTGCTATTTACAGTACATAATGAGTCTATGAATATGCACATACATGGGACTATGCAAGCACATTTGTCTACCGCAATTTCTGAGAAGGACAGGTTTGCTGTTTAAGGTGGCGTGAATTTAGCTCTGCCACTTAAGGTGGAAATGTCATGTCAGTGGATAGGGCCTTTCGAGGTTAACAAGCTGACCGTGTTGCAGAGGCTACTTTTGAAACTGTAACATTACCTGCGCATTCAGTAGTTTGGCTCTGTTTTACTTGCACATTAAGAAACCTAAAGATATATATATATTTTTTTTTTATTTTATTTTTTTTTGTGTGTGAATCATCTGAATAGTGTATGCTCACATGAAAGGAAGACTACAAAAAAGTGTTTTAATTCATATATGAATTGATTAATGCCATGTATTTATATGTATATATATATATTGCTTCACAAAATTATTCACTGTTTTGAGTCATGTCCAAAAGTTTTGGCAGTGACATAAATCTTTTGATTTGCAAAGTTTTCTGCATAATCTGTTGTGGTGTTCATTCACATTGTTTCTAGACTATTTTGTATAGTGATCTGATGCATTTTAAATAATTGCTAAAAACTTCACGGGCCAAGAAAAAAAAAAGGTTAAAAAAAATACTAATAATTTCACTTTTTTTTGATCCTGACACAAAATGGCCAGCTAACATTAATTGACTAATCATATCAGCAGCACATGTGAAAGCGTAAAATCACTATCTAGATTGCAAAAGCAGACTGATTGCTATAGAAGAAGGGAAGAAGCACTTCCCATCATTGTGTTATTATTAGCAATGGTTTCCTCCAAAGAAACACGTGCTGCCGTCATCGCTTTGCGTGGGGAGATCTTTGACAGGGCAAGACGCATTTCATCCTCAAGGGTCAGTCTGGTCCTGTATTTGGTTTTAAGGGCTGTCATGGTTGAAAACCCAGCTTCACAGAGGTAGGTGGTGCTAAAGGGAATCAGCACCTTCATTGCAGCTGTGTGACAGATTGGGTGCTCTTCTGCAATTTCAGACCAGAATGATTCCATTTCTCCAGGACCTTTGATAGATGCACTGTTATTTGACGTTGAATGATTTTAAAATTCAAGTGTCTGTCCGCAATAAATGCATGGGTGTGCTCAAACATGTCACTGATTCCGGAGGAGACACGGGTTTTCCATATGTGTAGTTTTCTTTTGAAAGCCTCTACTCGTTCATGCTGCACCACGGTGTTTATGTTTGCACCTTGCATTTCTCTGTTAAGCTTGTTAATTTCACAGAATATGTCTGAAAGGCAGCTGAGTTGAGTGAGCCATTTGTCATCGTCCAAAAACTCTGCAAGGTCTGGTCTCTTGTCCGCAAGAAAGTCACGCAACTCCTCCCTCAGGCTGAACAGGCGCATCAGCACCCGCCCTCGGACAGCCACCTCACCTCAGTGTGCATCAGCAGGGTATGGTAATCAGCTCCAAATAATTCCTTGACAATCTCTGTTGCGCATGGCAAAATCAAAGTTTCTGCAATTGTGTGCCTTTTCTTTGCTTTGGCAATTTTTTCAGCAACTGTATACGATATTTTTAAAAGTTTCTTGTCAGTAGCTGTGACTTCCCTCATCTCATTTTGGGAGTGTGTCAATTTCTTTTGCCTTGCGCTCAAAAAATGCCCTGGGCTTGTCGCGGTATTGGGGATGAGTTGTCTGCAAATGTCTTATTAGTTTAGATGGCCTCATGCATTCGTTAGCAAGGACTTTGGCGCAGATAATGCACTGTGGCTGGGGCAGGGACTCTTTGCTACGAGAAAATAAAATAAAACCATAGTTCAGGTAACTTTCTTGGTATTTTCTGAGTTTCCAGTATTGCTGGCATCAGCTGCTGTAGGCGAATCAGTGGGACTCTGTCGTTTTTGTGGAGGACGAATTACAAATTTGTCCATTTTCGGTTAGCCACGGGATCATGAATACAATTAGCTAGCTAATGTAATGTGATCGTTCTCCTTAATGCTCACCACTCAACAGGGACCCCTCTGTTGGGAACCGATGCTTTAAAATATATCATAACATAAATAACATATATTTGCAAATGTCTGCAAATTTATTACATTTATCCAAGATTGTGTAAAACCTATATAGACACTGTTTCATAGCTTCACAATGGTTTAAATTTTGGACCATTTCAGAATATTTATGGCATATTTAAGTCTTGTTTATTGAAATTATGTGGCAGCTCTCAATCACTGATACGAAACAAATTATTTGAAAAGGTTGGGAAGATTTGCATTATAAATATACATCATTCTTATAGAAGCACACAAAATGGCTTTAAGAACACCGATATCATTGCAATTGTGTGTAAATTATCTTCATGTTTCATTAGTCAAAATGTCTCTATCTGCATGTTATTCAGCTGTAGTGATATCTGATGCATTTGTCCATAAAACAGATTTCCTGGAACATCATAAGTTTAACAGCCTACTTGAGTCTCACTTGTGAAGCAGATATCACATGAGTGTTTAATACTCCATAATGTTCACATTGCCTCATTTTGGGTAAAAAGAAAAATAATACTAAAGTACTTTGTAATGCACTGACTTGAGTAGTTTTCCAGCAAACTACTTATTTACTCTTACTTGAGTCTTATTATTTTTCTGTATTTTTACTTGTACTCAAGTAAATTATTCCTTTAGTAGCAATACATTTACTAGAGTAAACATTTTTTTTTAACTCTTTCCAGCAATGCTGATAAATGTAGCTAAACCTGTATGCTACAAGTGCTTGTAGTTATTGCTGCTTGTAGTTATTAACACTGAGAGCTGAAGAGGGAAGTGGAAACATGTCAGACTTTCTCCATCTGTTTCTTGCCTGTTCTCCAACTCCTCCTCGTTCTCTGGTGTTTTGGTGCAGTTCGTTAGTTACTGATTCCGGGTGTGTTTCAGTGCAGTAGGCCCGCAGTCTGTCTGTCTCTGCCTCAGCGCACACAGCTCTGCTTCAAATTCAGGGTGTCTACAGGGGCCGCCACATGGCTAAAGGGCAAAGCGCCCAAACACACATCCCCACAAGCCAGACTCGCACAAGACTCGCACACCTGTGTTACATGAGTTCATAATTGCACACAGCGGCATTTCCATCATGTGGAACCAGTACATTAACCCAGCTTAATTTTTTATTGTCGCAAAATGTGAATTGACAACACAAGATCACTGAAAAACAATTTTTTCCCCATTTATTGCCAAAATTTCCCATAAAAGGAACTAATTCCTGTTAAGAGATGGCCGTGGAGGATATTTTAGAGGAGAAACTTTGGGTCACAGTCAAGTTATCGTATGCGCACGCACACGATCCGGCCATTCGCCTTTTCTCCCCAACAACTCGGCTTCTTTAGTATGCAATTCCTTTAGTCGTCAAGAGGGAATGATCCTCACACTAATGAACTGAGGCCTGCCACTTGAATGTAAAACAGGTTTTAGCCCGTCTTCAATGTCAGAGCCCCTCCCTGGGGTTTCTTGAAACAACACAACACCATCGCTCACACCAGCACGCTCCGTGTTTCAATCACAACGTCTGCCTTTGTCTCGACCCTCCGGCCTATTACTCTGACAGCAGGCCGTTCACCGAATCCTCTTCAAAGACACGGAGCCAGAGTTATGAATCTGTACACGGATTATGATGAACGCCAATCAAAAGGCTTTTTTGTGAGCGGAGCGGAAGAGTTGACAGAGTTGGGTAGCTTACATGTGGTCCCAGAGGGAGCTGTTGTTAAAGCAGCTTATCACATCAATCCAATCCATGTTCTTTCATCTTTCCTTTCTTTTCCTCTTCTTTTGAACTTGTTAACATGGACCGGTGTGGATTATAAAATTTACACAAGATAATAGCCGATTGTTAATCCCTTTTGAATGTTCACTTTTCAATTCAAAAAGCAATCCCCTTCACGCCATTCAAGACAGTGACTTCAAATGTTTAAAGTTTCCAAGCATGCAACTGGTGTACTTTTTGTCATTGTTTTTTTAGGCTATTCTTGAAAGAATCAGTCTGTTGAAAATTAATTCTGGCATGATTGACTCACCATCATGTCACTGCAAACCTGTACTTTGTTTTTTTTTTTTAAACACCAAACCAGATATTTAAAATATTGTGCTTGTTGAACCTTTTCATGCATTTACAATGATTGAGGACAGAAGCTTTTAAGGCTTCAAAATGGATATTAAAATGAATGAATAGTACCCTATATAAAAGTATACTTTGTGTGAGAATCAGAATGAATTTTAAGTTCTCGCCATTCTTTTTAACTTTATTTAGATAAGTCTTACACTGCGTCTACACCGGATGAGCGCGGCACAGTGCGACCACAACAAAATACTGTAGAACTCAATATAATCAATGATGCTGTCTACACCGAATGTGGCACTGCGTAGAGCAACACAACAAATCCTTTGACAGTAAACTGATGTCTCACTCTGTTTATGACGTACTGTTCAATTCATTTGCAATGGTCTCTTTGTTGCATCCAGTGTAGGCAGACTCACGCTGTAGTGCGCGATAACTGCAAGTGCGTGATAATTTGGGTTTGTGTGAATTGGGGATCTGTTGCTACTCTGTTCTGTATCTTTCTGAAAGTTTGGGTGAGAGGGAGTTTTGCATGACATCCACCTGCGAATGTACCCGGTGTAAACGCAGCCTAAATCAGGGCTGGACAAAATAATCACCTGGACAAAATAATCAAGGTTTTCAAGATCACTAGAAAGCTAAAGTCAGGTGTGTTAGATTAGGGTTGGAGCTACACTGTGCAGGACAGTAGCCCTCCAGGACCGAAGTTGTTCAGTCCTTGCCTAAATGATTCTTTCACATACTGATCTGTTTTTTTAGTTCAGCTCACTGCCTCTGATCTCTTTGCACAAGAAAAATTTACCACTTTTATAAACTTTGTGGTGCTTTTAGAAGATTGAAGGCCTTAGTCCTCCTTCACTGTGAAAAGAGTGAACAGAATATGGACATTTTTCCATAGTTTGTAAAATATGGAATCAAGCAGATTTTCTTTATAACCGAAAGTCATGGGTTTGGAACATGGGTGATTTAAATGATGACATCATTTTTGTTTCAGTTGTCATCATTTATTCACCCTCATGTCATTCCAACCCAGGTAGCCAAAACAGTTTGGCCCGATAGTGGCCCAGATCTGGCAGGCCAGAACTCAATTCTAAGAATTAATAACTCAGCCTTGCTGCGGTTGCCAGACTCAGCATGGACATGGGATGAATGACGGCCCAGAATTGGCCCAAATACACTGCTGGCATAAGAACAAAATCATGCCGACAAGAATTGTAACACTTATGGCACTTTTTCATTACCAGTATCAGCTCAATTCGTCTCTGCTCACTTTTCGCTCCATTTTCCATTACAGATAGTACCTCCACAATAGTACCTGGTCGTCATAGTGACGCCGCAGGAAACTGCCGTGACACACACCCGCTACCCACACACACAGGACAATGGAGGAACTCGAGCGTATGCTGTTCTTGATCTTTGGGATGTGGCCGTTTCTCACAGCAAGAAGACAAACGTTATTTCTGGAGAGGCTGAGGGCAGCAAAACGAAACACTGCCGACGGGGTTATTCAGGATACTCCCTCTGGCGCAGGCAATGATGACGCAGTGAATAGTGATGATTCTCTCTGACCAATCAGCAGTCTGCCGTGTTTTCACATCACATTTAAGTATTGTCTGAGCTCGCTCAGAACCTCGCCGGAGGTGATACGAAAAAATTTATCTGGAAGCAGGTACAGGTACCACTTTTACACCGTGGAAAAATAGGGGTGCTCCGATCACGATCGGGCGATCGTTATGTGCATCTCGTCAGTAAAGCCGGTTCTCTAATCAGCGGTTAATTCCATCAGGTGCGTGATTTCACATAGAGCAGCTGTTACTACACAGAGCCGTTGCGCAAATAAACACTGAAAATCAGATGCACATAACGATCGGCCGATCGTGATCAAAGTTGAATCAAGTCGAGCTGGTACTGTGTAGTGGAAAAGCGCCATTAGTCGGTACTGGCCCGTGTCTACGTACTGAAACGGGGTCGACACCACTGGCATTGGGCCACAATCACACCGACGAGAAATTAAACACTTAGCCAGTACTGGCCCGAGTCTGGGTACGGAAACGGGTTTGAAACCACCTGAATTGGGCCACAATCACGCCAACCAAAATGGTACACTTATGGCACTTTTCCACTGCATGGTACTGCTCGGTATGGTTCACTTTTGGGGGGTTTTCCACTGGGTACAGTACCTGCTCCTATTTCTAGTACCACCTCGGTTGAGGTTCCAAGGGAACCGTATCATTACCAAAGCATGACATGTAAATTCTGCTGATCACAGATTGGCCGGAGAGAATCTTGACTACCTGCATCACTGAACTTGTGAAACAGAAGAACTGCTAGATTTAAATAAGCACAGCCAGTGAAGGATCGAATGCGTTTAGAACGAGCGCACCTATTTTTAATAACCAAAAAGTTTTGTTGTCTGTTGGGGAAGTACAGACATTCATCTCATTAAAAGAAGAGGTGTGGATCCAGCGAGAGCTTGATGGGGTGACAGAATGAGAACTTTTTTAACGAGTTGTGGCAGAAGAGGCAGTGCACGCAATGGAAAAGCGAGTAGTCGAGTAGTACCACGCAATAGAAAAGCGCCATTAGCCAGCGCTGGCTCTAATCCGGGTACTAAAACTGAGTTGACATCACAGGTATTGGGCCACAGTCACACAGATGAGGAATGAAACATTTAGCCAGTACTACCCCTAGTCTGGGTACTGAAACTGAGCAAACACCATTGGCATTGGGCCACAATCACACCAACCAAATTGGTACACTTAGCCAGTACTAGTTTAGCAAAATAAACAAATATTTTTTCAAGTCATTTCATTCATTTTAGCAAAATGTTATGTGTTACTTCCCCAAAACATCTAGTACTTACGCAAACGTTGATCACAATACAAACAATACAAAAATAAAATGCTATAAGATACAGAAAAGATTAATTCATTCTTTACCTGGGTCTTCAGTCTGTGATTAGCTCACCTTATCTCTTGTCTGAAGTCTTCGGGTTCAAGTCGTTCCTTAATCACATGACAGCCCCATACACTATTTCTGACATTTCTGACACTGTGTTTTTGTTACCGTTTCTTCAGGATCTGTGGTGTGTTATTATTTTATAAATAAATAAAATAAAATATTGATTAATTTGTCTTTTTGACTGTCTATCTGTAAATAAACACTAGGCTATATAATAATATAATAATCCAAGCCTACAATACAAAGTATGTATAGCCTAATTTGTAAATTTTTAATCCAATTTTGAGTTTGCTGGTATAATAATTGATTTTCCTAGGGAAACTTGACATTTTGGTCTAATATATGTACAAGAAGATTGCTCAAAAAGGACATAATGACATAAATTGAAAGTAAATATCATTTTGAATCCTAAACAAGTAACACTACAGTTCTATAGTCTAATCTGAAGGGTGAACTCAAAAGACATAAATCATACAACAAGGTCATTTTTGAAGATTAGAATCCATTGTAAAAAAAAAAAAAAGAAAAGAAAAAACATCCCTTCATCAAAGTGATTTCGCCATCATATGGACAACATTTAAAGCATAACCAATAATTATTATTAAAAAAAAAGTACTATGCACCCATTTATAAAGAAGGTTGTAAATTAACGAATTACTCTAGCCAATGTTGTGACGTCACGTGAAAAAAAAAGCGAACAACCCGAAGACCCGAAAGATTAACTAATCAATTATTTTTCCTGCTCAATACTGCATTCTGTCTATGGTTTACCGTATGGGTCTGTCACGTGATTAAGGAACGACTCCACCCAAAGACTCATGAGATGAACTAATCAATTCTCTTTCTGGCTCAGATTGCATTGGGTTTAGCGAATGGGTCTGTCACGTGATTAAGGAACGAGTCAAAAACCCGATTGACCCGAACTACGAACTATATATATATTAGGGGTGTAATGGTATGCAAAAATCACAGTTCGGTACGTACCTCGGTTTTAAAGTCACGGTTCGGTTCATTTTCGGTACAGTAAGGGAAAGAAAGTCTTCACGACAATAATATCTATACTTCATGTAAAGCATAAATATAAAGCCTACTGATAAAGGACACTGTCAACAGTATTGACGGCAAAATAGACTATGTTTGACAGGTGCAATAACCCAGTGTGTCACCGGCTTAAGGTTTTCCAAAGGAAGAGTGACCATCACTACAACTAGGAAAAAACTATTGTAATTCAAATGCAGCTCCCGTCGGCATTTAAACAGAGCTTTGCTCTTAATTCTGATCGGTCCAACGCAATAACAAATTGTAAACAAATTTGTAAACAAATTGTTATAAAAAAGTTTATAGTAATGAACAACCTGCAATTTAATATTTCAATTTCTTTCCCTTACTGTATCGATAATGAACCGAACCGTGACTTTAAAACCTAGGTACGTACCGAACCGTGATTTTTGCATACCATTACACCCCTAATATATATATATATATATATATATATATATATATATATAAGCTACAGGACCTTCCTCAAGTAAGCGTTCCCTAAAAGAGGGAAGGATTGACAGAAAGATAAAAAAGGGGAACAGACAATGACACGTATGGTTATTCAGACAATCTCAGACTAATAACATACATTTTTTGGAAGAATTTGTTTGCATTCGGGCCCACTCTTTTCTTTCCCATCTCTGTCCAAAGTGAGCAACAGCAATCTTTTGATTAACTTTTCAGTCTTTCCATCTAAAGCACTGCCGATACTTGTATTTCTTTGCACTGATTGAGAAAAAAAAAAAAAAAAAGATTCGCAAGACTATAGACCAGTGGTTATCTTAACCATGTTAAAGCTTGTTTTATTATGTTAATTAAATCATTAATTTCCAAATGTAGTTAAAGAAAAAAGAATGTTGAATAGAAGGAATAAAATAAAATAAAAAATACACCAAGAAATAACATACTGTAACATGGACAGGTAAAAAGTGTCACTGCTAAAGACTATTTACCACATTGTAAACAGAGACCCACCCCCAGCACTCAACCTAAACTGGTCCGAGTCTGCATGGCCATATCTTAGCCAAAATCAGACCAGCCCTATGGTCTGTAATTGGGTAGAATGTAGCTAAATGTGCAGTGTCTCAGTGCAAAACGGGCCAAATCCGCACATTCAAAGCCTAGCCAAATCTTGCCACCATTACTGGGACAGAGCTGGCTCACTTTTGGTGAACTGCTGCCAGAACACAGCCAAGTGAGCCGACACTCAGCTGCAATTGGCCTGTGCTGGCCACCTGGGAAACCCTTTTTAATTTCTTTATTCAAGAATTACTGGCATTTGGTGTCATTGACATCAAACCCAATGCATCTTGATGGGTCAAGTTTGAATATGCAAAGGACAGAATGACAGCAAAAATAATTTATTGGAATAGAGTTTAATATTGTTGCTGTTTGGATTATCATAATCTTTTTACAGTGTATCATTTTCATTTAATGCTCATGGTTCTGTATTTTCACAAACATCTCATCATAAAGACGTTAGAATCACAGTGATGGTAAAGGTTAAGGGAACACCAACTCGTGCTGATGTTTCAGGCCTGATTTACATATTACATATTCGCCCTCAATCACAAATACAAATGAAAACCATCTCATATCATTTAGTGCTACTGAGAACCATCATATCTGGTAATACTGCATGGGCAGAGAAACCTGCATACAAAAAAAAGGAGATAATTTTCACATGGTGAAACTACTATCTGTCGAATTATAATTAGTTACTGCTTGATTCTGTTATCTTCAGTGTGATTTCATCAGTTACTAGAACTTAATATAGTTGTTGTGGTCCACTTACGATTTCCATATTTTATTTCATAAACTATTTTAGTGACTACAACCTAAAAGGGATTGAATTTTTGTCATCTTTTTATCCTTTATAAACGTTACCCATATGGTTTCATAAATTTTTACAAATTTAAACTACATAGACCTTATTGTTCTACACCCTGACTCCAAAGTCTAGTGAGCTGCCTCACTTTGTATATCAACAGACAAAAAGTACACAAAAGAAAACTTTTACAGCAATAGTTTGATGTTAGCGTGTTTCTAAGCCAACAATTCTTTGAGCACAAAGAATATATTATATACACAAACATTGCTGCAATGTCTGTCTTACATCAGGAGCATTTAATTTGCCTAACAATGCTATGCAGCTCGCTAGGTTTTGGTACAGAGTGCCTCAGCTTTACATAGTGGGATGAATCTCACAGTGTCACAGATAATATTTTACCTCAAAATCCAAAAACAGAAAAGGGTATTGGACCATTAAGACTTTGTGCAGTGGTATTATTTTAGTGAAATTTGGATACATTTTCCCTCAAATTCTCAACAAATAATGTGTTCTTTATTTTATTGTTGTTGTGGGTTTTTTTTTTTTTTTGTAATACAATTTGTTTGTGTGTATGTGTGTGTGTGTGTGTGTGTGTGTGTGTAATATTCACATTTCACATGTGTGTACACATTTCAGTAATATAATAACACAGGCAAAATATAATACATTTCTTTGGATTTTGTAGTGAAATTTGACCTGGACATGTTTATGACAAAGTTTGTGATATTCGTCCAGTGGATATTTTATTTAAAAATAAAACATTACACATTTATATAACAGACCATGTTCTCCACACTATAGTTTTCTGAATCATCTGCACATTTCTTGCACTACTACTGTAAACCGAATTATTTAGGTTTTTACAGTAGGAGAATTAGAATGTCTGGCCATGGATGCAGTGCTACGTTTATGCAGCAATACACTATAAGTGCTTGGACATGATACATGACAAATTTTACACACTTAACCACCACCACCCTCTCCACCATCCCCCAAAACACCCCAAATGTCTTTTAGGAAGATTAGTCCATGATATTTGCTCATGACTTGTGAAAAAACAAATATTCTGTAGCATTTGCATGTATGGAGTCTCTCAACTCAGTGTTATCTATATATGGCTATGACCCTGAATTATTTTTTTAGATGTTTAAAGACAATTCTTTTTTAATACAAAAATGAAAATACTACACTGTTCAAAAGTTCTAATTTTTATTTTCAGTTAGACCCCTCTGTCAGTCAGGGACCTCTGGACTGTGCTTTATGTATTGTTTCCTTGGAAATGTCTTATTTGGCCATTCTGCTGTTGTCCATACTTGCATATTCCTGTGTGGTTTCTTAAATTCATGAGGAAAAAAATGTATAGGTGGGCCCATCTCCCTAGGAGTCAAAGATGACATTTGTATGCAACCCTTATCAAAGGATCCAGGACAACGTCCTTGGCTCTCATTTCAGATGATGGCCCTGTATTTCCAGTGGTTTAGGCCTCAAATTTGTCCCCTTTATGTACATTGCATGATATCTTTCATATGTTAATTATGGCTTTGACTGCTTGTCCAGAGAGAGGAAGACACACTAACAAATTAACTGTGAAAAGTCTGGAGAGGATGCTAGGAAGACTGTTTGAAAAACCTCAAATTCTTCTGCAGTTCCTCTCTATGTTGTGCCCTGTCCTTTACAACCTCTTCCACCTATCATTCACTTTGTCTTTGTCCCTCAATCCTCATCTGTACCCGTTGCCCCCCTCAGTCCGTTCATACAAAAGGGCAGAGGTGGAGGAAAAATGGGTTCAGCTGGAGAAAAACCATTAAAGGAAGGCAGAGATGCAATCCTTTGCAAGTGGGGAAAGAAAGCAGTTTTGGCCACATGGTCTGAGCGGTGCCCTTCAGCATGAGCTGTTGGCATTTCAGGTGGGGCGTAGCGTATAGTGCTGGGAGCATAGAGACTCTGGGGCCCCTGTGGGCCAATAGCCAGGGGATGAAATAGAACATGTCCTGCAGTCCCACTTGCAGTGAGTCTCTGCAGTAGTTCAAAGTCCGGAGCGCGCCCTCCATGGATAGACCGATCATCTCTGGGCAGGGATGAGGCAGGGATGGTTGTCGACAGGGTCGGGGAGGGGGGGTTGAACAGACCCTTGGATGAAGCTTCTGTCGGGGTGGAATTTTGAGGATGGGAAGTTGGACTGCTGCCATTGGTTCTTCCACTGCTGGGCTGAGCTTGGCTCCAGTGCCTCCCAGAACCCGGGCCTACACTTGTTCCCATCACTTCTTGTTCAGTCTTAATATTCGACCCTGATCCGGTCACCACACTTTTAAGATGCTGGATCACTGCGCGGCCATTGTGGATTTTACTTGCTCCATTGGCCCCATTGCCTTGTTTCAATGGCCTCTCTTCTCTCTTCACCTGTTTGCTAGTGTGGTTGTGGTTCCACTCGTTCTCCCTCTCATCATCCTCTTCCACATCGCTGTCACTGGCTTGGTCTGAGGAGGTACATGGGCTTTCCTCTCTCTGCCGGAATACCTCCATCTGTCTCCTCGCCTCAGGAGGACCGCTTTCAGCATCAGACTGGTGTGATCTCTTCCTGGTGTTCTCTGATTGGCTGGCAGCAGTGTGTGAGAAGGTTTCCTTCCCCTTGAGGTTTGTCTCGGTCCTGCCTTTCAATGGCTGTGTTCCTGTTGAGCCTGGAGTAAAGAAAACTGTGCTGATTTGGGATGTTGAGTAACATACTTCCAAGTGTGTGTATGGTGGGTATGTGGGGCTAAAAGCATACCTTGTGCCTTTGGAGAGGTCTTGTGTGGGGAGGAGCTTGTTTGAAGCCGCTCTGCCCTTAGGCTCTCTGGGAGTTGTAATAAGTCCAGAGGCATGTCTGCCAGCTCTGGGCGACTGAAAATACAGATAAAAGAGTGTGAGAAGTTCACCTCAGGGAGATTTACACATTTAAAGCAACACTATGTAAATTTTGGCACTCTAGAGGTTAAGAAACAGAATTGCATTCATAGAAGAACATTCTAACCGTAACTACTTCTCCAAGTTTATGTCTATGGTGAAATCATTTATTATAAAATAAATGTAGTGATTTGGTATAAGACAAAAAGGTGGTTCAATTTGCAATCTTGGCGTTACATTTTACAATAAAAGATAATTGTCTGTTGTGCTTAAGACTTAGAAGAAAATGAATGCTTGAAAGATTAGTTATTGTTCTTAAAGACATGACATGTGGCCAAGTATGGTGTCCTATACTCTGCATTTATCCCATCCAGTTGAACACACAGTGGTGGATAGTGAACACACACACACACACCCAGAGCAGTGGGCAGCATTTTTTGCTTTGGCACCCGGGGAGCAGTTGGAGATTTGCCTTGCTCAAGGGCACCTCAGCTATGAGTAATGAGGATGGAAGAGAGCACTGTTCATTCACTCCCCCATCTACATTTCCCACCAGTACGGAGACTCAAAAACGCAACCTTTGGGATGCAAGTCTGTATCAATACCACCGTACAATACCAAACTAGCTTATAAAATGTTTATTTACAAAAATAAGTAAGACGAGGCATGGCATACACCACATGATGTATTGTATATAGACCATAGACTGTATAAAAACATGGACATAGTGTCCATGATGTCACCCGTAAGTTTCTGAAGAGCATTTTTGAAGCCTAAAGTGGGCAGAGCAGGCCATTGCCATCTTGGCAGCGCGTCACCGCGTGTCACTCTCGGATAATTGAAAATGGGCAAAGAGGCGGGGCATGGGTGTAGCTGGATGCTGAAACGACGCCCACATAGCTCGACGGTGGTATCAACAGTGGCAATCCACCTGTCAATCAAGAGGCCACACCCTTAATTATGCAGATTTTTTTTTATTATGCAGAAAAAATATCACCCCCCTCACAGTTGTCATGAAGGGCAAAATTAGCTATATAGCATAAAACCCCTTCTTGAACCAGACTGTAAACATATTTTTTCTGCTTCCTGCTGTAAAGTTGAACATTTTAACATGGTAGGTCTATGGGATTGACAACCTTTTATAGCCAGCCTGCAGTTTAAGTCTCTTCTATGTTGGTTTTAAGAGAGAGACCGGAAGGTTGGCACTTGATATAGACTAAAAAATTACATAAAGTTTATGGTAAATGGACTGCATTTATATAGCACTTTCAACAGACCCATGGGCATCTAAAGTGCTTTACAAATTGCCTCACATTCACCCATTGACACAACTCATTCATACACCGACAGCAGTGGTGTCAGCCATGCAAGGCACCTTCCAGCTCATCTGGAGCATCTGGGGTTAGGTGTCTTGCTGTAGGACACCTCGACACTTGGTCAAGTGGAGCCGGGGATTGGACCACCAACCTTCCGGTTTGTAGACAACCTACATGAACCACTTAGCCACTGCTGTCCAAAGTTTAGCAAACACTGTGAAAAACAAAATAATAATTAAAAGCCCCTGTAGCATAAAATCAGGTAAATAGCAAAGTCAACAGGCTTTTGAAAATGAAAAACTTTTTTTGCCAAGTTAACCAGCATATTCATATGCTCTGGTTTAAGAAACTATCTTTTACTTTACTTTTATGTCACATGAAAACCAAATCCTCGCTTATTAAAGTCGCCAAACCAGTTTAAAAACAGATTCAAGTGTGGCCGGAAGGGTCGTCGGAGGCTCTTCAGGACTGCTTTGACACAACTGACTGAAATATGTTTAAGCAGGCTGTCACATATAATAACACCACAGACCTCCAAGAGTACTCTGAAACTGTCACTGCCTACATCAACAAGTGTATTGATGATGTAACAGTCACACAGAGACTGTCTGGGCTAACCAGAAACTGTGGATGACAGGGGAGGTCTACAGACTCCTGAAGATGCGGAACGCTGCCTTCAGAGCTGGAGATGAGGTGGGCCTGAGAACAGCCAGGGCCAACCTGTCCCATGGCATCAGAGAGTCTAAGAGACAGTACTCCAGGAGGATAGCCCATCAATTCAGTGACAGCAGAGACACTTGGAGCCCGTGGCAGGGGATACAGACCATTACGGATCCTTCAGCAGGATCAATGCACGCAAAGCTCCAGGTCCTGACAACATCCCTGGGCATGTACTGAGAGATATTTTCAACATCTCACTTGGGCTGTTGTTCCCACATTTTTTTAAGCTACCACCATCATTCCAATCCCGAAGAAGCCATCTCCATCTTGCTTCAATGACTACCGTCCTGTTGCACTTACTCCCATCCTCATGAAGTGCTTTGAACGGCTAGTCATGCACCACATCAAGTCTGCCCTCCCCATCTCCCTAGACCCCTTTCAGTTTGCATACCGGTCCAACCGCTAAACTGATGATGCCATCACAACTGCCGTACACTCAGCACTCACACATCTAGACAAAAAGGACTCATACGTCAGAATGCTGTTCATAGACTTCAGTTCAGCATTCAACACAATCATCCCTCAACAGCTCAGTTACAAACTGGTCCAGCTGGGGCTCAGCACTTCGCTGTGCAACTGGCTGTTGGACTTTCTGGCTGGAAGACCTCAGGCAGTACGGGTCGGCAGTAACACATTCAGCACCATCACACTGAACACTGGGGCCCCCCAAGGATGTGTGCTGAGCCCCCTCTTCTTCACTCTGCTGGCCCACGTCTGCACACCTTCACACAACTCCAGCCTCTTCGTTAATTTTGCGGATGACACGACTGTGGTGGGTCTCATTGGCAAAAACCATGAGACAAACTAAAGGACAAGGTGAGCCGCCTGGCCGGGTGGTGCATAGACAACAATCTCTTTCTGAACATGGAGAAGACAAAGGAATTCACATTCAGCATGTTCCTCTGACAATCAATGGTGCGACTGTGGAGAGAGTGAGCAGCACCAAGTTCCTGGGTGTGCACATCACAGAGGACCTCTCCTGGACTGACAACACTGCAGAACTGGCCAAGAAATCACAGCAGCGTCTCTATTTCCTCCGCAAACTGAGAAGAGCCAGTGCCCCACCCCCCATCATGTGCACCTTCTACAGAGCAACCATCAAGACCATCCTGACTAGCTGCATCTCTGTGTAGTATGGTGGACAGCTTCATCCATCAGGCAGTCAGGAAGCTGAACTCACTCCTGAACTTGCCCCCCCTTCTCTCTTCTGCCCCAGGCACCACAGAACTATGATCGCCCCACCAGATCCCACATACCCAGGTCCTTCCACCCCCACCCCCACTAGCATACGTTGGGATGCACCAGTCACTTTGTGCAGCATTGGTCTGCTTACTACCTAATTCAGCATGGAACTGACGTCATTCTACCACCTCATCAGTCAGTTTAAATAAAATAACTGCTCTTGTCACTTTTATTAAACTGAATAAGCTTTTTACTTTTTTGTTATTTATATATATTAAATGATGTTATTATGTTATGACTTAGACATTTTTACATATATTAAAAATATTATTATTATTTTAATAGTAATTGGCGGCCCACCTGCTATACCACAGGTTGAAAACCACTGGTATAGTTGTATCTTATATTTTATATTTGATATAGATTATGGATCAGTCTCTTCAAACTGTATGTATGTACTATACATGTGGAATAATTGACAATAAAGCAGACTTGACTTGACTTGACTCTGTCAGTCAGTTTCCTCAGTATACATGTCATTTTTGCCACACGCACCTTGGTGATCATGTGGACATGACAAGGTTAAACCAGGCTATACACCCAAAGCGCTCTCACTGAAAGCACCTCTCTAGGTCACTTCATGTGGTCAGTGAACTCTGATGTTGCACTCTGCAGCACAAGCAATATGGAGCAGAACAGAAGCTTTCAGTTTACAGCTGTAGCATTACAAGTGCATCTCAAATTAGATTGTCTTGGAAAAGTTAATTTTGAGAACTAGACTCGAGAACGAGCTACTCCACCTGCCTCCCAATCATCAACTACCCCTATCCCCCCTTGCAGGCCTGGGGTACTCCCGACACTGTGCTCTACTCCCCCCTCTAGGGGAGTCGATCATGGCGGCTGCGTACCTGGGGTATGGACAGACAGACGAGGCAAGAGAAAATGAGACAGAAGGATGAGGAGAGACAGATACGAGAGAGGGAGAAAAAAATTCTCATTCTGGTTCCCAAACACACTGCCGCTTGGTCCTCAACCAGCTGAGAGGCTCTCACTCACAGTGCCATGCGATGGTACTGGACACCTCTGGATGGCCCGATGCTCCTCCGCTTCCTGGCGGACGGCGATGGCTACTCCTGCTAATGGGCAGCAGGCAGCAAGTCCCCCGTTCCCTGCTCCTCCCCAATCATGGTGGACGGCAGCAGGCTCAGGCCTCCTGGCGAATGGGGCTGACTCCTAGACCCAGGAGCGTGGCAGCGAGCTCTCTGAACAGCCTCGTCCACCTCGTCTTCCATCATTTCAGCACCACTGCCTCAGGCAGCCACTCGCAGTCTCCACGCCTTTCTGCTGCACAATCTCCACAGCACTGCGATCCCCCTCAAAAGCGAGGGCTCTCTGAGAGCATGTCCCTCCTTCCTTCCGGGTTTCGGCACCAGTGTAACACAGTTCGTAGTACGGGAAGGAGGAGACAGGAACCAGCGAACATTCAGATAAAACTTTAATAACAAAATAAACACATAACAGTGCGACAGCTGTCGTGCACAAATAGAACCAAAACACAAAATAGAATCCAGGCCTGGTCCTCTCTCGTCCATCACTATCGTTATTCCTCCTTTTATCCTTCTGGAGCTCCTCTGTCGGACACGAGACCAGGGAGTGGTGCAGGTGTCACTAATTTCAATTACTCCACTGGCCTCGCTCCATCCCAATGCTCTCTCCCTGTCCCACTCATCAGAAGCACTTTAAACAATACTGATTGTGTCAAAGCAGGTTCACAGTCTCAAACAGGAAAACTGTTTTTCCAATCATGCAATCAGACAATAACAGTAATTTTTCTAGAAAAGTTCTGACATATTTAGAGTAAATATTTGTGAAAATTTGTGTATGCTATGTATTTTATGCTTTTTGGAGAATTGTGTCATTTTCTTAACAACATGTGCTAAAGGGAAACACCATTAGGATCAACTGTAAACAGAATTTCTCATGTGCTGCGCAGCAGAACTGCAATACTCCTGAAGTCAGTAAATTACCTTTGCTGACTGTGTAAAACATTCCAAATCAGTCACAGGAAGGTACCTTACCAGCAAGCAGCAACACAGTTCACTAGATTTTGGAACACCACTACAGAGTTTCCACCTCACAGAGATTAACAGCACAGTAAGAGAGGTACTTGCTTGAGATACCGTTTCCAAACACACACATCCACTAGAAAAGCCCTTCTGAACATGAACTTGACTCCAGCAGGGTACTATAGAAGTTAATTAGCTATCGTAATTACAAAGCTAATTAGCTAAAACACCATTCAGCCAGAAAATTTTGACATCCATTCGATGTGATTATATATCACAAGTCCAATTATCATTGAAATTCAGCCAAATTTTTCTTGTTTTTGTCTGACTTCTTTGAATGTGTGCACTTTTGTGATGAAGATTACAGTAGACAGATGGAGAGAAAGAGCACTTATAAGGGCCTCTGTGGAAACACTCAAAAACACAAACACACAAGGTCACTAAGAAACTAGTCTAGTGGCAGCTTTCATTGGCCAAGGCCCACCCATGAGGCCATTTGACCAACATGTCCAACAACCATTCACAGTTTGTTTCATTCGTCATTATATTTCGCAGCGTGGAAATGTCGCCACAATAACATACAGTACCAGTGTGTAAAACTCCCGGATGTATTTTAAAGATTCTATGCCGCGAACTGTAAATATTTCACATACTTTCTGAAAATCCAGCGTTTAGTTGATCCTGATAAATGCTGTTCGTCATAGTTGTAAACAGGATGGATTTTTTCTTTGGTGAGGGGGTTTGGCATCTTTGTTGAATGTCAAAGAACGCAGCACACACGTCTTGCGGAAATCCTGTAGAATTCAACCAATCTGATAACGACTTCGACATTCCCAAAGTGTTTCCACTTTTGTGTCCCACAGGTTGAGACTACTAAGAAACTGACCTGAGCACATAGTTGACCCAGATGATGTTACGCTCATGGGGCGCTTTGTGGTTAATGGACACGGTGGCACAGGACTGAATCCACAGATAGCCTCCTCTCCTCTGCAGCCATCGATAGTACCCGGTCACAACCTGCCCTTTCCGCAGCACTAAGAGAGAATGATAAAATATATTGTTAATTAAGGAGTCTAATTAAATATCAGATTTTAAAATGCAAAAACAACACATGAGATGGCTAAAAAAAGAGATGTGGAGTTTATTTGGCTAGGGGGTGCTGTTGTCAACATGTATACAGCAGCTTCAGGTTATTAAATTAACAACAGATACAGCTGCTCTTTAATGATGAAAAATTATGTGCTATTCCTTTATTATCCACTTTTTTTTTCTGCAACCCTCACTAAAGCTCTTCATATTTCCTTATCATCCTACAATCTATAGCAGGTGAAAGCTAATAGCTTGCTGTTGGTCAAAATGACAAAATAAAATCCATTAATGTGATAGGAAATGTTTATTAATAAAAAAAAAAATTACATGAATATGATTTATTTTATTTAATGTAGAACTTCTACATAGATGTCTAATAAGCTTTTTTATAGATGGGGTTGCAAGTAGATCACAAATCCTAACAGACTAACAGTCTTCATGGCTCTGCCTGATGGTGTCCAAGTCTTCTGCATGGATGAAGTGGTAGCAGGTACGTCCAACCACCTCAGCTGGGCTAAGGTCCATATACTCTGAAATCCTACAAAATCCACATAAAAGTAACACTGTTTATGACACTGGCAACCAAATGAGTTGTAATTTGGAGTGCATGTAAATTATCAAAATTTTCAAACATACTTTCAACCATGTAATGTAATTCTATTCCACAGGCTTGAGACATAGTGTTGATGTGACAACACATATTTGGCACACATTATCATTTACACCAATAAGGGGCAAACATTAGGGCAAAGGTAGAAGTGAATGGCATGCTGGGGGTTACCTGTTCTCACAGTAGGTGACCTGCAGGTCCATGTTGACTCTGAAGACAAACATTTGACTTTCCATGCGCACCTCATTGAGTGTGGAAGGTGGAAGTGTGTGAGCCAGAGCGACCAATCCCATTGGTCGATGCAAGCCGCGGGAGGAACCTGGCACCAGAGCTGGCCGACACCGAATCCGACCTGTCACATGAATTACCTGATAAGAAATCAAACGAGCAGTTCAGTTTATGAAATTGTTAAATCATAAAAAATGGGTAAATGCTAATATGCTAGTCCAGCGGTTACCAACCACGTTCCATGAGCCCTGTACTTTATACCTGTATTTTACCTCAACTGTGATAATAAAATGCCACTTATACACTGATGCAAAGAAAGTTGCACTGGGTGAGAATTGCAATGTCTTAATTGTTGGCTAACATTATTTACAATTCAATAAAAAATACATTAAAACACCTCTTAGTAAAAAAAGAAAAATTCTGACACATTGATGGTATGAAACTCTTTGTGCTGGTCTAAACTGATGCATTTACTATGGAAGCCCATTTCTGCCACTGTATAAAAAATAAAAGATTATTGCGACTTTTTATCTCACAATTCAGATTTTTTTTATTTATTGAATTATGAGATATAAACTCACAATTGCAAGTTATAACATCAGAAATAGCAAGATATACAGTCACAAATGTGGATAAAAACTCACAATTCTGACAATTTTTTTTGGGCGGGGGGTGGTCTGTTATGTTCTCAGATTTGTGAGTTTATATCACACTATTCTGACTTTATTTCTCAGAATTGCGGCTTTGTATCGCACAATTACGAGATGTCAGATCTGTAAGATAAAAAGTTGCATTTCCCTTTTTTATTTTTTAATCGGTGGCAGAAACAGGCTTCCACAATTAACTATGGAAGTTTTTTTCTGCCACTGAATACAAAATAAATGGTAATTATGACTTTTTTTCGGTGGCGGAAATGAGCTTTCTTAATTAACAGACATTTATTCAATCATAAAGAATTTTCATACTGAACATTTGTCTGTGTGTACACATGCTTTAAGACTAAAGAAGAAAATCCTTAACATTTGTGTCACAATTTAACACATGAGACAGTTTGTCTCACATGAAGGACTCACTTTATAGCCCGAGGATTTAATGTGGAGGCCACGCTTGGTAAGGGTGGATTTCATCCTGATAAAGAAACCACGTTCTGAAAACTCACTGACTGAAGAACGGGGACTAGATAGTGCTACAGGAGACAAAACACACACATCACAAAGATATCCATCCTGTAAACAATATTTAACTATCAATGGATATATGTCAACAAAAATAAACAGCTAAACCAGGCATGTACAAACCTCCTTCTGGAGGGCCAATGTCCTGCAGATTTTAGCTCCAAAATCTGCAGGGGTGGGCCTTTATGCTTTTTTTGTCTAAACATTTTTTTTTGCAGATAACTCAAATTCATAAGTATTTGCCAAAATATAAAATAGTTACATGAAGGCGAGTTACCTGGTTCTGGAGTGCCGGCCAGTGAGGATGTGGAGGCGGAGCTTGAAACGCTCTCATGGGACGTTTGACATCCTGCCTCTGCCCGGAGGTGTGGCCTAATGCCAAGACGCTCCGCCATCTCAACATGATCCGCAGGGTGGATGTAATCGAACACGCTACTGCCAGTCAACTCAACCTAAACATGCGGATACACACATATACAGGTGCTGGTTATATCATTAGAATATCATCAAAAAGTTGATTTATTTCACTAAATCCATTCAAAAAAGTGAAACTTGTATATTCATTCATTACACACAGACTGTTTATTTCTTTAAATCTGATGATTATATCTGACAACTAAGGAAAATCCCAAATTCAGTATCTCAGAAGATTTGAATATTGTGAAAATATGGTGCCACACTCTAATTAGCTAATTAACTCAAAACACCTGCAAAGGCCTTTAAATGGTTTCTCAGTCTAGTTCAGTAGGCTACACAATCATGGTGAAGATTGCTGACTCGACAGTTGTCCAAAAGACCACCATTGACACCTTGCACAAGGAGGGTGAGACACAAAAGGTAATTGCAAAAGAGGCTCTGTGGCAGTTCACAGAGCTCTGTGTCCAAGCACATTAATAGAGAAGTGAAGGGAAGGAAAAGATGTGGTAGAAAAAAGTTTACAAACAATAGGGATAACTGCACCCTGGAGAGGATTGTGAAACAAAACCCATTCAAAAATTTGGGGGAGATTCACGAAGAGTGGACTGCAGTTGCAGTAAGTGCTTCAAGAACCACTACACACAGACGTATGCAGGACATGGGTTTCAGCTGTCGCATTCCTTGAGTCAATCCACTCTTGAACAACAGACAGCGTCAGAAGCGTCTAAAGACAAAAAGGACTGGACTGCTGCTGAGTGGTCCAAAGTTATGCTCTCCTTTGGAAAATTTTGCATTTCCTTTGGAAATCAGGGTCCCAGAGTCTGTAGAAAGAGAGGAGAGGCACACGATCCACGTTGCTTGAGGTCCAGTGTAAAGTTTCCACAGTCAGTGATGGTCTGGGGTGCCATGTCATCTGCTGGTGCTGGTCCACTGTGTTTTCTGAGGTCCAAGGTCAACGCAGCTGTATACCAGGAAGTTTTAGAGCACTTCATGCTTCCTGCTGCTGACCAACTTTATGGAGATGCAGATTTCATTTTCCAACAGGACTTGGCACCTGTACACAGTGCCAAAACTACCAGTACCTGGTTCAAGGACCATGGTCTCCCTGTTCTTAATTGGCCAGCAAAAACTCACCTGACCTTAAACCCATAGAAAATCTATGGGGCATTGTGAAGAGGAAGATGTGATATGCCAGACCCAACAATGTAGAAGAGCTGAAGGCCACTATCAGGGCAACCTGGGCTCTCATAACACCTGAGCAGTACCACAGACCGATCGACTCCATGCCACACTGCATTGCTGCAGTAATTCAAGCAAAAGGACCCGACTAAGTATTGAGTGCTGTATCTGCTCATACTTTTCAGTTGGCCAAGATTTCTAAAAATCCTTTCTGTGTATTGGTCAATCAATCAATCAATCACCTTTATTTATATAGTGCTTTAAACAAAATACATTGCGCCAAAGCACTGAACAACATTCATTTGGAAAACAGTGTCTCAATAATGCAAAATGATAGTTAAAGGCAGTTCATCATTGAATTCATTGATGTCATCTCTGTTCAGTTGAAATAGTGTCTGTTTTAATTTGCAATCAAGTCAACGATATCGCTGTAGATGAAGTGACCCCAACTAAGCAAGCCAGAGGCGACAGCGGCAAGGAACCTAAACTCCATCGGTGACAGAATGGAGAAAAAAACCTTGGGAGAAACCAGGCTCAGTTGGGGGGCCAGTTCTCCTCTGACCAGACGAAACCAGTAGTTCAATTCCAGGCTGCAGCAAAGTCAGAATCATCTGTTTCCTGTGGTCTTGTCTTGGTGCTCCTCTGAGACAAGGTCTTTACAGGGGATCTGTATCTGGGGCTCTAGTTGTCCTGGTCTCCGCTGTCTTTCAGGGCAGTAGAGGTCCTTTCTAGGTGCTGATCCACCATCTGGTCTGGATACGTACTGGATCCGGGTGACTGCAGTGACCCTCTGATCTGGACACAGACTGGATCTGGTGGCCACGGTGACCTCGGAACAAGAGAGAAACAGACAAATATTAGCGTAGATGCCATTCTTCTAATGATGTAGAAAGTACGGTGTTATGTGAAGTGTTCCGGTTCCAGTTTACCTAATTAATGCAGCCTAAAAATCCTTTAACGGATTTGGATATTAAAAGCATATTAGTATGTTATGTGTAAGTCAGGTTAAAGAGATGGGTCTTTAATCTAGATTTAAACTGCAAGAGTGTGTCTGCCTCTCGAACAATGTTAGGTAGGTTATTCCAGAGTTTAGGCGCCAAATAGGAAAAGGATCTGCCGCCCGCAGTTGATTTTGATATTCTAGGTATTATCAAATTGCCTGAGTTTTGAGAACGTAGCGGACGTAGAGGAGTATAATGTAAAAGGAGCTCATTTAAATACTGAGGTGCTAAACCATTCAGGGCTTTATAAGTAATAAGCAATATTTTAAAATTTATACGATGTTTGATAGGGAGCCAGTGCAGTGTGGACAGGACCGGGCTAATATGGTCATACTTCCTGGTTCTAGTAAGAACTCTTGCTGCTGCATTTTGGACTAGCTGTAGTTTGTTTACCAAGCGTGCAGAACAACCACCCAATAAAGCATTACAGTAGTCTAACCTTGAAGTCATAAATGCATGGATTAACATTTCTGCATTTGACATTGAGAGCATAGGCCGTAATTTAGATATATTTTTGAGATGGAAAAATGCAGTTTTACAAATGCTAGAAACGTGGCTTTCTAAGGAAAGATTGCGATCAAGTAGCACACCTAGGTTCCTAACTGATGACGAAGAATTGACAGAGCAACCATCAAGTCTTAGACAGTGTTCTAGGTTATTACAAGTAGAGTTTTTATGCCCTATGATTAACACCTCTGTTTTTTCTGAATTTAGCAGTAAGAAATTACTCGTCATCCAATTTTTTATATCGACTATGCATTCCATTAGTTTTTCAAATTGGTGTGTTTCACCGGGCTGCGAGGAAATATAGAGCTGCGTATCATCAGCATAACAGTGAAAGCTAACACCATGTTTCCTGATGATATCTCCCAAGGGTAACATATAAAGCGTGAAGAGTAGCGGCCCTAGAACTGAGCCTTGAGGTACTCCATACTGCACTTGTGATCGATATGATACATCTTCATTCACTGCTACGAACTGATGGCGGTCATATAAGTACGATTTAAACCATGCTAATGCACTTCCACTGATGCCAACAAAGTGTTCAAGTCTATGCAAAAGAATGTTGTGGTCAATTGTGTCAAACGCAGCACTAAGATCCAATAAAACTAATAGAGAGATACACCCACGATCAGATGATAAGAGCAGATCATTTGTAACTCTAAGGAGAGCAGTTTCAGTACTATGATACGGTCTAAATCCTGACTGGAAATCCTCACATATACCATTTTTCTCTAAGAAGGAATATAATTGTGAGGATACCACCTTTTCTAGTATCTTGGACAGAAAAGGGAGATTCGAGATTGGTCTATAATTAACTAGTTCTCTGGGGTCAAGTTGTGGCTTTTTTATGAGAGGCTTAATAACAGCCAGTTTGAAGGTTTTGGGGACATGTCCTAATAACAATGAGGAATTAATAATAGTCAGAAGAGGACCTATGACTTCTGGAAGCACCTCTTTTAAGAGCTTAGATGGTATAGGGTCTAACATACATGTTGTAAGTTTAGATGATTTAACAAGTTTATACAATTCTTCCTCTCCTATAGTAGAGAATGAGTGGAACTGTTCCTCAGGGGGTCTATAGTGCACTGTCTGATGCGAAACTGTAGCTGACGGCTGAATGGTTGCAATTTTATCTCTAATAGTATCGATTTTAGAAGTAAAGTAGTTCATAAAGTCATTACTGCTGTGGTGTTGGGAAATGTCAACACTTGTTGAGGCTTTATTTTTCGTTAATTTAGCCACTGTATTGAATAAATACCTGGGGTTATGTTTGTTTTCTTCTAAAAGAGAAGAAAAGTAATCAGATCTAGCAGTTTTTAATGCTTTTCGGTAGGATATGCTACTTTCCCGCCAAGCAATACGAAATACCTCTAGTTTTGTTTTCCTCCAGCTGCGCTCCATTTTTCGGGCTGCTCTCTTTAGGGTGCGAGTATGCTCATTATACCATGGTGTCAAACTGTTTTCCTTAACCTTTCTTAAGCGTAAAGGAGCAACTGTATTTAAAGTGCTAGAAAAGAGAGAGTCCATAGTTTCTGTTACATCATCAAGTTGTTCTGAGGTTTTGGATATGCTAAGTAATTCGGATACATCAGGAAGATAACTTAAAAAGCTGTCTTTTGTGGTAGAAGTGATGGTTCTTCGATACTTGTAACAAGAAGTAGAATTTACAATTTTGGCTATATGAAGTTTACACAGAACTAAATAATGATCTGAGATATCATCACTTGGCTGAATAATTTCAACACTATCAACATCAATTCCATGTGACAGTATTAAATCTAGAGTATGATTTCGACAATGAGTAGGTCCTGAAACGTGTTGTCTAACACCAATAGAGTTCAGAATGTCTATAAATGCTGATCCCAATACATCTTTTTCATTATCGACATGGATATTAAAATCACCAACTATTAAGACTTTATCTGCAGCCAGAACTAACTCGGATTGGTCTTAACTATTGGTCTTAATTAATACTCTAATTTTCTGAGATTATGAATTTGGGATTTTCCTTAGTTGTCAGTTATAGTCATCAAAATTAAAAGAAATAAACATTTGAAATATATAAGTCTGTGTGCAATGAATGAACATAAAATACAAGTTTTACTTTTTGAATGGAATTAGTGAAATAAATCAACTTTTTGATGATACTCTAATTATATGACCATACACATGCACACAGATCAATACTGAGTAACATTCACATAAGAAACATGACATAAATAAAAATTAAAGCCAATCAGAGACCTTGAAAAACACAAGCTAATCTATAGCTATTCCTACATTTGTAATGTTTAAGTGTACACACACATTCCTAAATCCTTACACTTGGGAAGTAACATCTGATAGAGATGAAAGCAATGCTACACATAAAACATTAATTACAGCTACCATGACCTAGACTGAATATTCTACCTTCTGCATTTTACAAAATGTATAAGAAGAAACTCAGAACACATGAGCTTCATAAAACAAACTAACCATGTATAGACTCAATGTTACAAATCGTTGCACTTCATATTTATTCTTAAAGTTCTGTCGTCTAACCTCATGTTATTCAAATCTGTATGGTTTTCCTTCTTCTGTGGGACAAAAAAGAAAGTCCATTCTAAACCAGTGGTTCTACATCATTTTGTTGTTCACTACAATATCTGAATGCCCAACAAACCTAGTTTCTGTAAATTTCAATCAAAATTTACAGATACATTTTAAGCTTACCACTCTTTTCAGCCAATAAATATACATTCCAGTTGTATATGATTTACTGGATAAAGATAAGGATTTGTATAGTTTGGCTAAATTAGAAAAATGTCTATTCATTAGAAAAATGTCCATGGAGTTTTGTTTATATGACTTCTCAAGGTCTAGAAATTGCTTTTTTAACCCTAGATCACCTTTTACAGTACTGTGTAAAAATTTTAAAAAAATATTGTAAAAAAAAAAAAAAAAAACTGAAAAAAAAATTAATAATAATAATAATGGTTTTAAGCCAGTTATTTCTATCTTTTGCTGTAGTGTGTCAGTAGTTAACATCAGTTTACATTTCCAAACATTCCTTTTGCAATTAATTGTAATAATCCAGTGAGATTTTTGAATGCACAAAAAGCCTGATGGCAGCCAGATCATTCACACAGAGATCTGATCTCACAATCATCCAGTCTGTCTGGGATTGCATTAAGAAATTAAAAAAAACAGAGACAGACACAATTCAGATGAACTGTGGCAAGAACTTGTTTAAAGGGGGGGTGAAATGCTATTTCATGCATACTGAGTTTTTTACACTGTTAAAGAGTTGGATTCCCATGCTAAACATGGACAAAGTTTCAAAAATTAAGTTGTACGTTTGAAGGAGTATTTTTGTTCCCAAAATACTCCTTCCTGTTTGTCACAAGTTTCGGAAAGTTTTTTTCGAGTATGGCTCTGTGTGACGTTGGTTGGAGCGGAATTTCCTTATATGGGTCCTGAGGGCACTTCTACCGGAAGAGCGCGCGCTCCTGTATAGCAGAGCAGAGAGAGCACAACAGACTTCACTGATCAGAGCGAGAGCGTCGAGAAATGTCACAAAAAGAGTGTGTTTTTGGTTGCCAGGGCAAGACAACCCTGCACAGATTACCAAAAAAAAAAAGTGTTTTTGTTTGTTCCCTGCATTTCGAAGATGCTTGTTTTACAAACAAGGCCCAGTTTGACGACGGATTTGCACATCGTTTATTTCTTAAGGATGATGCAATCCCACCGAAAAAGGGCCACGATCGTGTGTTGGAACCGCAGGCGGTGAGTAAAACTGCTCAAAATATCTCTGCCTCCTTGTTAGTGCGTTCCCCTCCCATGCCGGAGACCAGGGTTCGAGCCCCGCTCGGAGCGAGTCGTTGCTGCTGCTGCTCTCGTTCAGTTTCAGCCTCGGGATCTGATTCTGGATCATAAATGAACAGCTGAATGTGACTGTAAGCCATGGTTTGTTTTGGATGATGGTTTTTTTCCCTCACGATAATGTCACAGCTTCCAAACGCTCTCAACGCAAAAGCCTACTGGTGCTCGTGATTCTTTAGCTCCGCCCACACGTCACGCCTCCAGCCGGTCGTGTTTTTCTGGGAAAAATCGGTACAGACTATCTTTCTCTTATGAATATAATAAAACTAAAGACTTTTTGGAGTTATGAAGGATGCAGTACTACTCTATAGGTACTCAAGATTAACAGGATATTGAGTGAAAACGAGCATTTCACCCCCCCTTTAAAACCATTCATTTTGTTGATGAAAATACTAATGGCACAAGTTTTTTGCAAAGTAGTGTATATACAAAAAAGAAAGAAAAAAAAAAAACAATGTAAGAAATATCTTGACATTGCGTCCCAGTTTTCCAAAAAGAACTTCAAATTTTGATTCGTCTGATCACAGAACAGTTTTTCACTTTGTAACAGTCCATTTTAAATGAGCCTTGGCCCAGAGAAAACTCCTGCGCTTCTGGATCATGTTTAGATATGGACTCTTTTTTGACCTATAGAGTTTTAGCCGGCAACAGCGAATGGCACGGTGGATTGTGTTCACCGACAATGTTTTTTGGAAGTATTCCTGAGCCCATGTTGTGATTTCCATTACAGTAGCATTCCTGTATGTGACGCAGCGCCGTCTAAGGACCCGAAGATCACGGGCATGCAGTATGGTTTTCCGGCCTTGACCCTTACACACAGAGATTGTTACAGATTCTCTGAATCTTTTGATGATATTACGCACTGTAGATGATGATAACTTCAAACTCTTTGCAATTTTTCTCTGAGAAACTCTTTTCTGATATTGCTCCACTATTTTTCACCGCAGCATTTGGGGGATTATTGATCCTCTGCCCTTCTTGACTTCTGAGTAACTGCCACTCTGAGAAGCTCTTTTTAAACCCAATCATGTTGCCAATTGACCTAATAAGTTGCCAATTGGTCCTCCAGGTGTTCCTTATATGTGCATTTAACTTTTCCAGCCTCTTATTGCTACCTGTCCCAACTTTTTTTTAATGTGTAGCTCTCATGAATTCCAAAATGAGCCAATATTTGTTATGACATTTCAAAATGTCTCACGTTCATCATTTGATATATTACCTATATTATATTGTGAATAAAATATTTTATGAGATTTGTAAATTATTTCATTCCTTTTTTTACTCAAAATTTGTACAGTGTCCCACCTTTGTTGGAATATATATATATATATATATATATATATATATATATATGAATTATATTATAAGGGTGAAATAATCTCATTTGCATTTCTGTGACTCCTGGATCTATTAAAACATCATGTGTGGGTCAGATTTAATTCTACAGTATCTTGATAAAAGGTTGGTTTCTCCCTCACACCATTGTCTGTGGGACAAAGGGTCCCATTTATTATGGGATTAGATCCATTTACAGAGGGATTTTAAAGGATTTTCTGCTGGCCGTTAAGGACACTAATGTGTGTGTGGAAGGCAGGTTGCATGCAAACAAAGGGAAGAGCAGAAAGAAGAGGGATATACGGTGGAGTAAAGAGTGGAGCTGTGTAATTGGGTATTGGTTGAGGGATGAATTGTGAAGAGTCTGAGGTTTTAAGCCCGTGTTTGCTAATTGACAGGTAAAGGTGGAGGTAAATCCAGCAGACAGGTGGTCTGACGTGGAGCACTTAATCTGATCCGCAATGCTTTGGAAAGGATTGTTTAGTTCACTGCTACATTTAAGTATTTATTTTACTTTCCAATACTAAAGTACAAATAACTTTTTTTTTTTACATTGGCTATGTACCTCGTCTTTAACTTGAGCAAAACCTTCACAAAATAGCAATATAAAATGCATAATAAAATGCCTAGAATATATTTATTTCACATTGTGTCTTCAACGGGTGCTGTGATTTTAAAACAGTGAAACTTTGAAAAGCTTGTCTCGAGACGCCTGCATTGTTACACCCCATCTTCCTGTTTTTGAACACAAGAACACGTCCTCTATGAACAGCTCCTTACTTATTCTGTGCTGCTCTCTGTAAGTGTGGTCAGGGGCTGTTCACACAGGACACGTTCTTTCATTCGAAATCAGCTAACCACAATGAAATGGAATAAAACACAAGTGTCTTGAGACACTTAAGTTTAACTGTGTTTAACTAGACACTGCAACACATATATACTGCAGTGCCATAAACTACCATTTAAATGCCTGGGGGCAATAAGAATTTAGTTTGAATTTATTAATAACCTTCTGAAAGCCATCATAAGAACCCAAAAGCCAACAAAATCAGACAACAAAAGATCGGTAAATAACCAGAAAGATGCTGAAGCAGGAATGAGAAACAGAAGAAGCGAGAAAAGGATGTTGGTAAGTCTTAAGAAGAGGGTTTCGAAGAGAGGGAGAGAGCAAGAGAAAGGCATGATATAAATAATAGTTAGGATTTAATATGTATGGGGCGTCCGGGCAGTTGTCCACAACACTCTCTCAGTCTGCTTCTAACTGATGGGAGAGGAGCAAGAGAAGAGGACGAGCAGGAGGCAGAGGAAGAAATGGGGAGGGGGCAAGGTGATGGGTCTGCATACTAATCGCCCCAGGATCAATTTCCCACCCCATACACCCCTTCAAATTTCCCAGATGCTCTGGCTTTGTCCGTGAAGAGGAGAAGAGAGGCTAAGCTCCTAGACCTCCATCTAGGCCTGGAGCTGGAAGCAGGCATATCATCCCGCTCTCAAGGTCCCTGACCCTGCGTAATCCGCCTAAGGAACCCCACTGTCTTTCGAGAGGTCACAAGAATTAACCAGAACGGATGGCTCTATCTACGATGGTGTGTCATGACCTCTGACACAAGGTAACAAGTGGGGTCTTATGCTTGCAGTTAATGTATTTCCTCCTGTGTGACCTCTGGGACCCAGACAGAGGCCGGAGTGAAGGACCGTGGCGGTGTAAACGCTACCAGGCAGCAGTTGGACGCGCTTGACTGAACTGATATTTTTATGATCCTAAAAACCGTTCAATCTTAGGCTTTTTAAATGCATCTAATTATTCTTGTATACAAAAACAAAGTCTTCCGGTTTATTTAATATTTTAGAATTATACATTGAAAAAATTTCATAGAAATAGTATTTATTTGAATAATAAATGTCAATATTAAATTTTATTTACTTATTTGAATGAATTGGACGAGATGGTAAAGGAAATGCAACAAGTGTCCAACATTCCTGGAGGTCTCCCACAGAAAACACCCACGAAATTTCGATGAAGGGCGGCAATTTAGACTTGCTTTCTGTTGGTCAGTGCAGCAACATATTGTAATTGTGTTGGGAATATTTCGCCTAGACTGCAGGGAGAGAGTGCTGTACATTCACTACAATTCCTGCCGGCCCGAGACTCGAATTGGCAACGTTTGGATTATGAGTCTGAATCTCTAACCATTAGGCCACGACTTCCCCCACCAAAGTTAATTTAGGATTTAGGATGCTACCTAAAGGTGCGGTCACATTTACCATTGTTGGATGAACGTACACAGATGAAATCCAGTCATTTGAATGGTTTAATAATTCCACACAGTCTGGAATGGGTTCAAGTCATGATTCGCTGCATTGACCCAACAGAAAAATATTTTTTATTTAGTTCATGAAATTATGCCAACATTTTCTTATCGTCAGCGGCATTACTAGAGCATTTTCACTGGGCAACGAGCTCCAGTGAAACAGTACTGTGCCCCAGTGAAATAGTACTGCTAAATTATTTTGTGGCGGTAAAGATTACCAACCTGAAAATCAATCATTGTGTCTTCATTATCACTTATTATGAGTGCCAGCCAATGAGAATACCATTTGCACATTAGTTCCGCCCACAACCAAAGAACCCGGAAGTGGCCTCTGCTTGTTCTTAAAGGCTGAATAATTCCAAATAACTCCACTTTTTTGACAAAAGAATATATTTTACACGTAGAGCATCAATTCTGTCTTCCTTTCCCGCTCTTTGCATGAAGAGACACTGAGCACTGGCAGCGAAGCGCTGGCGAGTCAGGCGCCAAACACTAGAGTCTTATGGTGCGCCAAACACGCTGAAAAACTTTGAGCACACTTGATGTGCTTGTGCCTCAGTGCTAGAGAAGGCTAGAAACACCCCTGGCTGCTGCACGTTGACAATCTGGTTCAAGGTAGAAAGAATCTTTCATTTCTAGACAACCAGACAAAATGAAACTTCTTTTGAACATGCGTCCTGCTCGTGTAGGTATTCGGGAATCAGAATCTTGTCAACAATGAAACAGCAAGGCGGCCATAAAGGGATGACCACTTACAATTCCACTTGTTCTCCTCAACCGGCCGAACTCATTCACATCTATTTTCCCTCCTAATCTCACTATCTGTCCTCCCATCCCCCCCTCACACCCTGTGTGTTTGTGTGTGTGTGTACTTTATGCCACACAATCAATGTGGCTTTTAAGATTTCTATCGATTTGTTCCCGAGACAGACCTTGGCTCGCTGGAGCGACGTTTTGATTGCTGTGCGAGTAATTACTGTTATTATTTATGCATCTGGGTGAAATGGCAAGACTTAACATTCCCTGTACAAGAGACCACAGGCAATCAACAGAGAGAAAGCACCTGGAGACAAGAGGCTCAAGAGAGGAAGAGAGCTGGAGAAATGAGCACAGGGACACAAAAAAACACAATCATAGACAAACACAGATGAAAGTGTACAATAAGCATTCTTGCATATCGTGTTATTACACACACACACACACACACAAAATGAATATTTAAAATGTAACAAAAAATAAGTATAATACATTGAATTATACATTTAGTTAATATTTATAATAATGATTTCATATATATTAATTGTTTGACTATGATATAACTTCCTTTGTGTCACTTTTTTTCAGTGTCTCACGACATGAGTGCCATGTATTTAAAGACAGGGACAATTTAAAATAATAATAATCCAATAAAGTCGCATTAGTTAATGTTAGTTAATGCATTTACTAACAACGCGCAATGAAATTGTTAATGTATTAATCTTTGTTAATATTAATAAAAATACAACTGTTCATGGTTCATGTAAGCTAATAATTTAGTTCACGCAAGTCAAACATTTTAAAAGACAACTTTTGAATTTAGTAATGAGTTACTGTTGATTTTAATAATGTTTAAATGTTGACGTTAACATTGACTGAGATTAATATGTTATAAAAGTATTTTTCATTGTTACTAGTGTACTAGTGTAGTAATCTAATGTTAACAAACGAAAACCTTATTGTAAAGTGTAACTAAAATAAATGCACTTAATTAACACAATATATTAACAGCCCAAGGATAAAGTATGCTACAGTTTATACGTGTTTTCGTCTCACCTGTGAAAGGCCAAGGTAGATGGACACAGTCTCTGAGATATACAGAAATCGGCCTTCCTGACTGACCACAAACACAAAGCCATCTAGAGACTGCAAAGAGAGAAACAATTACCAATCATTTGGCTGTTCAACATGAAAGCAGGAGTCTTGCACAACACAACACAATCACATCCAGCCATATCTCATATTTAGTGTCAATATGAAGACAAAATTGTCATTACTTTAAAATAAATCATAATCTTTCATTAAAATAACAATTGATTGTTCAATTCTTTTTTCTTTTTCTTTTTAATATTTTGATTTTGATGATGTCATACTTAAATGATGAAATGAAAATTATCACTTTGTCACATTATGGAAGTACTCCTGGCTGTGAATGCTGTTTTATCGGTTTTAAAAAGTGAGGACATTTCAGACTTAAAATAATCAATCCTGAGCGGCAATACAACACTTCTGAACAAATCTCAAGATTTATATGGAATCAAACTGTAGACATAAGCATCAATATTAAAGCAAGAACAAGAGAGAAACCACAACAGCTTCAAATAAACAGCGGCTGGCAGATGAAAAGCATAGAGTCATCCCATTAAAGGACTCATTAAAGCCCAATAACACACAGGCACAAGTGAAGCAGAGTGGGCACTTTAGTTGAGACTGACTGATGTTGGGTGGTAGTAATTTATGCAAGTAACAGGTTCACTATGCAAATGAGAGTAGACCGGAATGACGGGAATGCTGGAAATAAAGCACAATTATCAAGTTATTACTGACAGAGGACGAGACAAAGAATCATAAGGATTTTCAGAAGCGTTAATTTGATTTCTATCAGCGCTGTCCATCTCTGAACACTACATTTTTCTCAAGGTAACCTTCTAATAATATATTTTTTAATCTCATAAAAAAAATTTTCAAGTCAGACATCCAAATTCCAGGATTTATGGCACACAGATCATCTTAAACAATGAAGGTGATTATTTACAAAAATTGACCCAAAAGGTTTGTATGAATGTTATTGCATTAGCAGAGGTGCACATAAGTGCATAAGTCCTCAGGTCTGCATGCATGACCAAAATAAATTTTTTTGCTGTTGATGCACAATTACCATCGACAAACTGTACTATATAAGATTTCCTTTCAAACTGAAAGCATAAATTTCGGCTATGCCGTTTTCAAAGCACAAATCAAAACTCTGACATTCATTCCTTAATCAGCAGCAACGTGATTATAAAGTGATTCTTCTTAAAGAGGCAAACAAAGAAAGTATAAGAAAAATATTAGCATTTTATTTTTATGTTTTCTATAATAATACATAATTATTTAGTTTATTATTTTATTAAAAAACGAAAGAAATAAAGTGAAATAAAATTATTACTATTATTCATTGATTTAATAAACTCTAATTAGAAAGACATCTTTGAACATTGCTTGCTCTCACATCTTTTGCAGCATATCACATGACACACATTGTGAAAATGTTACACTTTTATTAAATGCGTTTTGAGAGCGTGTTTTTTCCCCATTCCGCTGTATTAATATATAAAATGTATTTATATAATTATAGAAATATTGTGGCAAATTTAAAACAACTATTTATATTTTTTTATTTTAATGCAAATCTGAATTTTCAGCATCATTACTCCAGTCTTCAGTGTTGAACGACCCTTCAGAAATCATTCTAATATTCTGATTTGCTGCTCAAGAAATGATCCCTAATATTATCAAGAGTTGTGCTGCTTAATACTTTTGTGGAAATAATTTCTGCAGGATTCTTGGATGAACAGAAGTTTATTTCAGCATTTATTTGAAACAGAAATCTTAAGTACCATTATAAATGTTTTTCCTGTCACTTCTGATCAATTGAATGTATCCTTGCTTAATAGAAGTATTAATTAAAAGATAAAATAAACAATTAAAAAAAAAATCTTGTTAACCCAAAGCTTTTGAATGGTGTGTAAAAGGCTGAAAATATCAAATAATCTTAAGAAAAAAAAAAATTATTAAGAAATTTAAGAGTGCAGTAGTCACATAAAAAAGATGCACTTTACATGAATATTGTTCATAACATTACCATCTGTAAATGTACTTAAATGAAACGTATATTTACCTGTAGTAGATGAGCTCCCAGGTGCTGTTCAAATATGTCATTAACCAGCGAATGACTTGTTCTTCGCACTGCAAAAACAAGTTAAAAAAGCAATCACATAATGTGTAAAATAAGCTATAAAATTATATATTATATCTGATGAAAACAAAGCCCAACCTAAACAGATCAATCAAATCACTAAATGTTATTTAAAAAAAAGAAAAGTACTATTACTGTGATGATATAAACATATAATCATAAAAAACTATTCCAACCTCTTTAACTTAAATTCTAAAATTATAATATTCTAAAACATGAAAAATCTTGACAGTCACACTATTAGTTTAATACAGGAGGAAACAGTTGCTAATAGCATTAAGCGGCTGTTAATACACCTTCTCAGTTCTTTACTGCTGTTTCAGAGAGACTATCAAAGACAGCACATGTCAGTTTATAGAGCAGACAGAGACATGCTAATTCACCATTAGCACACAATAGCATCCTGGGCCGCATGTCATCACAAAACAAACACATTTACAAATCACACAAATGACATTGGTGGTGCATTTCAAACATGGCTGGCTCTGATCTCTGCTGTGGAAGCCCAGCTGACATTCCCTGCACTCACAGCAGGATGTTCGTGTGTGTGTGTGTGTGTGACTGGGATGCGTGTGGCAATCAATAAGTGTTTTGAGAGAGGATGACAGCATTTGTCTGAGCTGCTACTAAACGGGAGACAAACCCTGGAGCTCACTTCTCAAAACCTTTTTCCCGTGGTACTGCTGTCACAATACAAGTGTTCACCCGACAAAATACACGAGCGAGACATTAGATAGAGAAATAAAAGGTATACTTGACCAAAAACTTCAATTCTGTCATCATTTATTAACCCTAATGACAACCAATGGAGGTACACTTTAAAGTTTCATTTTCATATTCATTCACACTAAAGTACTTTACATGTTTTATTATATTAGTCAATACATCAAATTAAGTGTTCTTTTTTATTAAAGTGCCCCTTTTATGGATTTTTGAAAATGCCCTTCCATGCAGTGTGTAGTCTCAGCCTCAGACGTCACGCCCACGGACCGTGGACTAAACGTCTGAGGCATATGGGACGCAAAAGTGGAAACACTTCAAGAATGTTGAAGTCGTTATCGGATTGGTTGAATTCTAGAGGATTTCCTCGAGACGTGTGTCGCGTTCTTTAACGTTCTGCCTGGAAACAAAGACACTGTGGCGCCAAACCCCCTCACGAAAGAAGAAAGCTGGTGTGTTTACAACTGTGATGAACAGCGCTTATCAGGATCAACTAAATCAAACTAAACGCTGGATTTTCAAAAGTCTGTGAAATATTTAAAGTTCGCGGCATAGAATCTTTAAA
>NC_039282.1:12187079-12254579 GCF_003368295.1 Carassius auratus | reverse complement strand
TCATGTTTCTGCAGTGCGGTTCAAGATATGCATCATGACCGTAACAGCCCAGTTTATTCCAGCAAACTTCAACACCAGGACACATTCAGCGAGCGTCTGTGGCAGTTCAGTGCAACGATCTGCATCTTACCCACAGCTAACCACTCACAATTCAGTTTAACCAGCCACTGAATGCGTTAAAATAACACTGTGCACAAAAATAACTACCTAAACTCATTATATAACCCTAAGTTAATTATTATTCTAAACAAAACTCCAATGAAGCTACTATGGCTGCATCTTAAATCCCATACTCTCAGACATCAACTTTTTAGGATGTCATTTGGACGTCAATTTTTTTTTTTTTTTTTTTTACATTTTCCTGTTTTTCTTTAACTGGTTTATTTAAGGTAGCTGAATCAAGTTATTTCTTTATGCATACATGCATTTTTGCTTGTATATGTTTATTTATTTGGAAATGCAATTTGTGGGAAATTATACTGTAGTTCAGAAAATAATTTCATGGTAGCATATATTAGACCTATCCTCCTTATTTCTAATTTAAAAAAAAAAAGAACCAACATCAGTTAAAGGACAGGTGATGACAACTCTCTATCAAGCGCTTTGGATTTCAACCAAAGAGACAAAAACCAGTCAACATCACTCTGATTGAGGTCGAGGCAGCACATCATCATAACCCAGCCAGTAAACGCCGCTCTGATTGGCCGAGGCAATGCGACTTCGCACGAGTGTTCAGCTTTTCAGTCTGCATCGGCAAATTTATTTTTGAATAAAGATGAAAATGGTGATATTGAATTGTGATTTATTTGTGATAACAGTAAACCCTGCCTACTTTGAGTCGATTGCCCATCTTAATTGAGATCGACATTGACTATAGGTCTGTAAGACTGCTGAGGCAGACCAGCTTAAAATATAACCTTACTTTTAAACCTTTTTGACATCCTAACAACAAACAAAGTACTGCGTAACAGAGTGCATCGGAGGAGTGCAAGAATTACAAATACTGTGTATTAGGAATATAACATCAATGTTCTACATCTGCCTTGTTGTCATTGTCACATGACCACATGACCAAGAGACATTTTTAATGTCATATTAATGTTAAAAGCAGTGTGCTGCTCAATATTTTTCTGGATTATCTCTCACTTTTGATCAATTTAATGCATCCTTGCTGAATAAATGTATGAATCAATTACATAAACCCTACTGATTCCAAACTTTTGAATGGTATGCACTTTGTGTATATATATATATCAGATCAGATTATATTTTTTTTACTTTTTAAGATATAATTCTCCCGTAAATAGTGTAATTAGCCACGTTTTGATAGTAGCTGGCAGTGAAGATAATATATATTTTTAAACAGCTAGACTGTCGAACGCTTCTAGTAAGTCACAGTAGACAGCAGAGAGCAAGGCAGCTCACCAGGCTTTGAAACAGAAAAAGAGACACTGGCCCAGGTATTTGAACAGGATGAATGGCTTCGATGCGGCAGGTATAATGAGGCTCGCTAAAGGATCATCTCTCAGAAACAGACTTCGTTGGTCTGGCCACTTGTTAACAAGCTTCAGCGAGGAGGACTCCGGCTCTTTTGTTCATCCCCGCCAGCTTCCACACACAGGCAGCGGCTAATTGGCTGTTAGATATATTGTTCACCTCACAACTGAGATGAACCTATCAGAGGATGTAATGAATGACAGAGCATAGCCTGCTCTCAAATCAACTCCGATGACAGAGACCCCTCTGAAAAGAGAGAGGAATATGTATCCCGATGATGGCTTTGACAGTGGATTCTGCTCCTGCAGTCTGTATACAGTCTGTACGCTGCAATAAGGTGGAAGTGAACTAGCAAATGCATTATTTCAGATGAGCTGTGTTTAACTCTGCATGACTGCAAGTGATTACTCCTGTGGCGCAATCTCAATTACTTTTCTGTGTGTGTGTGTGTGTCAGTCTGCATGTGTAAGCGCTCTATCTCTCTCTTCTCCAGCAATTTTCGACGTGAGAGCATCCCAAGCGATGCACGCGAGCGACCTATAAGACAATAATAGCCTATTCTATTTAAATGTATAATTTAAATTAATAATGCATTTGTATTCATCGACACTGTCATGTTCAGATTGAGTTTCACTGTGGTTTACTCAAAGCCATCTCGTCTGTTACTGGCACCACAAACACAAATCGACGTCAGGATTGATGTTGTCGATGAAAGCTTCATATAAATCTGCCTCAAAATATGAGAGATGTAGTGAAGGATCCCGCATTTTCCATTGCTCATCTTCTTTACTGTGTACTGTCAAAATGTGGACAGTCAGGCTTGCGCTTTCAAATGTTAGAAATATGAACACACCCTTTATGAAGCAATATTGAAAAAAACAATCCCAAAATATCTGTCTTTTAATTGGTGTGAAATATAATTTAAGGTTTTCAAACCAGCATACAGTAGTTACCACCACTGACAGGTTACTTTGGCTGCATGTTTCACTGTTTATTACTATTATCTGTTATTTATTTATTTTTACTTATTATTATTATTATTATTATTCAATGTTTATCTAGAAAAAAACAACAACAGAAAATATTTAGAAAAAAATAATTCTCAGTCATTTATATAAATATTTTTTTTAATGTAATTTTTTATTTTAATTTTTTTTTTTTTTTTTTTGTTTGTGATTAGTTTAACTATAAAACAACATCTGGTCTCAAACTAGTTGCACCTACTGGCAGATTTTTCATAATTTTTTGTTTGAAACATTTTTATTTAATTAAGTTAAATAAATAATAATTATAATAATTTTAAAGTTATATGTCCAACATTTTGTAAACACAGCTTTAACCTTTTTTTAAATAATTAGAAAATAAAACAGCATAAGACTTAAATTGACCTCCTAGGTCTGTCGATTAATATTTTCTGAAGTTTATGGACCTACTTTGATCAGGTAAGTTCTCGTTATTTAGCAGTTTCAATTCCAATTTTGTGTAGAAATATCATCCACACTACTTTCTTTTCACATAAAATGGCATTTCTCTTGGTCAGGGCAGGGGTATCAAACTCAATTCCTAACCAAAAGGTCCCGTCCCCTTTTGTTCAAACGCTACTGGACTCGGGCCCTCCAGGAAACGAGTTTCTCAGTTTGACTCTCCTTCTCTCGGTGTAATGCGCACACTTACTCTTGTTGCAGTTGTTCTCCCCCTCCAGTAGAGGGCTCCAGGGTGGGTCTCCCTGGCTGGCAAAGTGTCTCATGTGCAGGTAACTGATGGTGAGGCGGATGATGGAGGCCTTGTCCAGCTGGCTGGTAATTGCCCCGGGGAGCGGAAGCATCTTGGCCAGCTCAAAGAACTCAAAGTTCTCCTTACCCCGCCGAGAACGAGCTGCATTGCGCGACTTCTCCTTCCTCATGTTCTGCAAGCTGGGAAAAAGTAAGACAGAATGGAAAAGAAAAGAAGAGAAGCGAAGGAGAAAGGATGACAGTGATTAGACAATGTTAATGTAGAAGGACGTCAAGGCAAGTTAGTGTTGTTTGATTACTGACTGATGTGTATTCCTCATAACATAAAGGGTGTGAGAAACTGATATATTATTTTATATATGCAATATGTAATATTATATATTTATCATAACAATACACACTCACCTAAAGGATTATTAGGAACACCTGTTCAGTTTCTCATTAATGCAATTATCTAATCAGCCAATCACATGGCAGTTGCTTCAATGTATTTAGGGGTGTGGTCCTGGTCAAGACAATCTCTTGAACTCCAAACTGAATGTCAGAATGGGAAAGAAAGGTGATTTAAGCAATTTTGAGCATGGCATGGTTGTTGGTGCCAGAGGGGTCGGTCTGAGTATTTCACAATCTGCACAGTTACTGGGATTTTTCTAGAGAACCATTTCTAAAAAATGCCTCGTTGATGCTAGAGGTCAGAGGAGAATGGGCTATCCTATCAATTCGGGGCAACATTTCTAAAGAATGCTTGCAGCACCTTGTTAAATCAATCCCACGTAGAATTAAGGCAGTTCTGAAGGCGAAAGGGGGTCAAACACAGCATTAGTATGGTGTTCCTAATAATCTTCTAGGTGAGTGTAGAATATCTAATAATATAACATATAATAAATGGTTTAGTGACTCCAGGACTTTCCAACAAAATAGTTGGCAGACACAAAGTTACGTTACGCATTATGCTTTCAGATAATATTGCATCACTTTTAGCCGAATAAGAAATAATAAAGATGTTTAGTTGCCATTTCTCTCTGCTTATACATACTGGTCAGAAATTATGAGATTAACGGTGGTCATTTTATTATTCTGCATTTTTTATTATTTATTTTGTATAACCCTTGTTTCAAATATAAAAAAATAAAAAAAAGATGCTTTCTGCTTAATAAAAACATTTAACAGAAAATATTTTAATAATTTGTTATGAATTCAATACATCTAAAATATTTATACAAACCGATAATTCAATCTTTTATATAATCTAATATTCTATTACATGACACTTATTTTATATATATATATGGCTCATAAATGTCATATGTCATTTTTTTTTTCTTTGTTTCCGTGTTCATTATTTCAGCCTCATTTGTATGTAAAAAAAAATACAGAATTCATGCAAGTTGGGCGTTTTCCTTTGAACCAATATGATTCTTCAAAACACCCTTAATAGTCCCCAATAATTAATAATTACAACAAGTTGTCTACAATTAGTTCTAATGTTGCAATGAAACAGAAGTAGCCAGATACTTTCTTCCAACTGACAAAAAGTAAGGTTGGAACATTCATTGGTTGTTGATCGGACGAAGGAACATCTTAATGCAAGCTTGCAGTTGACTGTGAGAAAAGGGCAGGTTTTAAGCACAGAATATTGAGTTGAAAAAGTAATCATAAAATGAAACGTGCATAAATGTGCATAAAAAAACGTGCATTTAGAAAACAGGGCGAATTTATTTATTTAGTATGATTTTTTTTTTTTGGAGATCGCCAGTAAGCGTCAAGCTGTCACTCTAGATCTCTTTTGATCCCATCAGCTGTTCTCCAGACATCTCAGAGAATGATGGCTGATCTGTGATCAGGTTTACCAGCGTCCAATGCCTGCATTTCTTTTCAAGGCTCTCTCCTGGGTGGTGAGCCCCAGTCTTGATTGAGGGATCGATGGAGGGAGGGGTTGTCTCGGGGGCAGGCCCAGGTAGCTGTCACTCTGATTGGATATCGACTCGCTCTCAATGGGGCCTGAGTGGAGGAATTATGTTGTCACGGCCACTCTACAATTTGTGACTGCGCTGCGAGACGGAGCCGAACGCGCCTCTCTCGCTCTTTCTGTGTCTGTGACATTGATTCTCATTCATCCTGCAGATGCAGGGCAGTATGAGCTCGGGAGGGAGGGAAGGCGAGGAAAAAATGTGTGTGTGTTGTGAGAGAAGAGGGCGACCCACAGAATGAAAGGGAACCGCCAAAAAGCACACACAAAAGAGTCAGCCCTTCAAATTGAAAATGGACTAATTTATTTGTTTAAACAAGACCCTGTTGTGTTTTAAGGACCGAGTGTGTAAATCAGCAAACTTTTGTGATTCAGCATTTTAACATTTTAGTTTATGTGTGTTTGTCTACATCAGGGTTTCCCAAAGGAGGGTTTGTGAGCTGATGAAAAGCTAATAATTAATTATATTCACTAGCTTAGTGCAGTTATCAAATCTAAAGCTGTGATTTAATTAAATAAATTGATAGTCTGATGCACTGCATTTGATTTGTTTTTTCCTCATCGTCTGAGAACATGTCGGTTCACAGTAAACTCAACAAACTCTAATTCTGCTCGTGCTGCAAGTTTTACATGCATTTGGGAACGCGGCATATGCAAAAAAGATGTACTACTTTATGATACTGCATTTCAGCAGTGTTCTGCCAGAATAAAGACTTGAGGATGGGAAATGCTTAAAGCTTGAGTTTGAATGTTTGCAAGTGGATTTAAGACACATTAACTTTTAGTGTTACAGTAGTTAAAAGTATTATCAATTTTTTACTTTTCTAGTAATATATTTCTATCTGCATTTTTGTAATTACAGTTAAAATAATTATTATTATTATTTCAAGAAATTATAAGTATTATAAAAAAATTGGTAAAACACTTGTGTGGATGTAATGTGGACTGAGGCCCTGTGAGATTTCTCTGTGTGTAAACAGCATTGTTCAAGTAAAAAAGTCTCCGAGCACATCTCATTGTTGTACTAAGATGGCCCTGGAGGCTTCAGTCAATACAGAGCCATTGATTCTGTTGAGTTTTATATCCTCCACAGCTGAGCAGACATTAATAATTCTACTAAAACTTAGTTAATCTCCTGCTAATGGATCCAAACCAAGGGCTTACACTGAGCCGAGGCAGGAGCCAAAGCGCAAAAGAGAAATGGAATTGTTAGCTACTGTATGTGTTCGGGAAGACTGTTCATTTGATGCATCAAAGTGTGTGTGTGTGTGTGTGTGTGTGTGTGTGTGTGCATGTGTGTGTGTGTGTGTCTGTGCGTGCATGTGTGTGGAATGTCTCAAAGTAATATTTTCTTGTTGAGTTTCACACTGTCTTCCATGTTTTAATTTTAACATTAAACTTGTGTTTTGTAGTTATGAATGAAATTGATTAGACTTTCTTTTTTTCCATTTTTCCATTTTTCTTTTTTTTTTTTTTGAGTATTAAAATTTTATTAAATCATAAAGGAACAATTCTAATTTGGTGGGGGAAAAAAGAAATTTGGTTTAAAAAGAAAGATTTCACGGGACCCCTTAAAAAATACATTTTTGTTGACAAGGTGTTAAATTCTATCATGATTTCAATTAATTAGCCTTTTTGATTACTAAAATCTAATTTAACCATAGAAATTAAAAAAAAGAAAATAATCCATGAATAAAATGAGAAAAGAAAGAAGTGTCTTTGATGTTTGTGTGAAGGTGTGTTTGTCCTCACCAGGGTAAGGTGGGTGGTTTGGCGAGGAGCCCCTGTAGGAAGTCCCACTCCACGCTCACACACTTTCCCTCGCTGACGAACGGCATGGCCGCCATCACGCCCCCTATGGGCCGCCACCTCTAACTCAGGCTGTGATTGGCCGAGGCTATGTCAGTCCGAGACCCCCAACAGAAGAGCTGAAAGACAACAGAACAAAAGGAAGAGAGAAATGAGTATCGAAATAAACTGCTATGACTGGAACTAGATTTTTACATTTTATGATGGACGACTGTGTTCTGAGAGTTTTTTTGCAAACTCATATGCCGATCTGGGAGGCAGATCAGTTGTGCGAATCGGCATAGACCACAAAATGTGTCGAGTCAGAGTCAAGACTGATTTCAGATGCTGTCCTGAGTCTGGTCTTGAGTCCTACAACAGTGAATAATAGTATTACTTGCCTTAACAAACACCTCCGATAAATTCATATAATCCATTTAAAGGGGGGGTGAAATGCTATTTCATGCATAGTGAGTTTTTTACACTGTTAAAGAGTTGGATTCCCATGCTAAACATGGACAAAGTTTCAAAAATTAAGTTGTACGTTTGAAGGAGTATTTCTGTTCCAAAAATACTCCTTCCGGTTTGTCACAAGTTTCGGAAAGTTTTTTTTTGAGTATGGCTCTGTGTGACGTTAGATGGAGCGGAATTTCCTTATATGGGTCCTAAGGGCACGTCTGCCGGAAGAGCGTCAACGGAGTTGTGCAACTGTTTTTGTTTGTTGCCTGCATTTCGAAGATGCTTGTTTTACAAACAAGGCCCAGTTTGACGCCGGATTTGCGTATCGTTTATTTCTTAAGGATGATGCAGTCCCAACGAAAAAGGATCACAATCTTGTGTTGGAACCGCAGGCGGTGAGTAAAACTGCTTCAAATATCTCTGTGTTGTTAACTTAGCTATCGGCGCGTAAGCACATCAAGTAAACAACATGCGATGATGTCATCAAACTGCACTTTACACATGTACAGCTTAAAAAAAAAAAAAGACGACAAAGTGGAACTTAGTCATTTTCCAAAACCGCTAAGCAAATATATACAGTTTTAGTACATACCACATAGAGACGCCTTTGCTGATGCTGCTCTTGTTAAATTTCAGCCTCTGGATCTGATTCTGGATCATAAATATATGCTTAATCTGACTGTTAGCCATGGTTTGTTTTGGATGGTTTTTTTTCCTCACGGTAATGTCACAGCTTCCACATGCTCTCAACGCAAAAGCCTACTGGCGCTCGTGATTCTTTAGCTCCGCCCACACGTCACGCCTCCAGCCGGTCGTGTTTTTCCGGGAAAAAAAATCTTTCTCTTATGAATATAATAAAACTAAATACTTTTTGGAGTTATGAAGGATGCAGTACTACTCTATAGGTACTCAAGATTAACAGGATATTGAGTGAAAACGAGCATTTCACCCCCCCCCCCCCCCCCTAAATTCATATAATCCATTTAATTTCCAAATTACATTAACTGAGTTTTTGAAAGAGCAGCAAACACTTTTTACTATTATTAAAATATATGGTTGAAAGTATAGGCTTATAATACATGACATATCCACGCAGTATCTTACAAGCACAAGTGTGTTTCAAATATGCTACAGACAATTTTAAAATATTGATTCTAGGGGTGTCAACGAGTAAGGATTTTCATAGTCATATCAGAATTTTCAAATCTTGCAGATATTTGACTGATAGTCGAATCATATGTTTGGGGGCGGGGCTAAATACATTGAGTCAAGTCAGAGTCAGACATTCGACAGCCATAATTACTGACGTTAACAGACAGGGAAAATGTGTAATGAACGCCTCGCAGATACAAATGGGTGAAATAATGTTTTTATGTTTTGATTAAGATTTGATTTTGATTAAAAATTATGATTTGAGCGCTCACATATAGTCAAAATGCAGGCAAACGTACCGTTTTGGAACAAATCAGTTGAATGAATGATTCAATGACTCACTAATTCATTTAGAAATAATCTAGTCTATCAGTGCTTTGAATGAAAACCGTCAGCCTGTTCATTCTTGACATTCAGTGTTTTTGTATGCATTGGTTTAAAGAACGATTCAATGACTCATTCATAATGCACATCAGCCAAATTTCAGTTTCCGACCTCACTTGTCGTGAAGCACAAAAGAAGTAAAACAGCATTTACATGTTATCAAAAAGCTGTTTAAATTTTTATATACTGCATTGGTGTTCATCAGACAGTACCAAATATAAGAGTACACAGACAAGTGAGCCGGTTCCAGATTCTTCCTTTGCTATTCACTGTCTCTTATCAAAACAGCCTGTTCTAGAGTGTCTTACAGTTAACAACTTGTGACAATACAAGCAATAAAGCAGTTGAGATATGCAATAGAGAATATGTGGGTATACTGTATGTATATTTATAAAGCTAGACATATTTATATATCCAACTTTACAAAAAGAGCTGGGCAATAATATAGATATTTTTTGTGATTAAATTAAAAACAATATAAAATCAGACAGTTAACTCTACTAAACAGTGTGTATCGCTTTATGTATGTGAGAATGTGACATACATGCAACTTTATATATAAAGCTGTGTTTACATTTTGCAACAGTGTAAACACTCGAGCAGTTTGTATATAGTACATATCACTTAAAGCTGCGGTAGGGAACTTTTGACGCTCTAGCGGTTAATAAACAGAACTGCTTGCGTCTTGCGGAAGAACATTGTTGCCGGAACTACTTCTCTCTGTTTATGTCTATGAAGAATCACAAAGGTACTGGGTTACTCCGCCGCGGTTCCCCCGAAGCAATCTAAAATAGTCCGAATATAAACACTTATTATAGGTGCACCCTAGTGATTCAGGACAAGCTAAAAACACAGTTTGGAAAATGTATTCATGGTGTACTCGCTTATTATATAGATTTTTTTTACATTTTGAACACAAACAAAGTTACGGACCGCAGCTCTGATTGGTGGTTTCTTAACGGGAGCGATGTATGCAAATGGCAATGTCAGGACATAATGACAGGTTTAATATATTTTTACAAAAGTTGCCTACTGCAGCTTTAATGCTGGTATGTACCAGTTTGGATATACAGTGTTATTATTATTACTATCTTTTCTCTTTAAATCCAACTGGTCTTGTGGATGTAAAGTACAGAAAATCCCAAATAACAAACCCACACAAAAACAGACTCCATTTCCGTGAGTTTCCAGGGCTTTTTGGCCTCAGTGCTCGTCTTTATGACATTTAAAGGGCCAGTGTGCCCTCCGGCAGCGTGATGCCATACCCACAGGCGTGAATTGCCCGCTGGCCAGCTCTGGGTAGATCACAACACAGCCCTTACACTACCACTTTGACCTGACCTGGCACAGTACAAACACACAAACAGCACAAAGTCAGCGGATTCATCATATGCGTCCATGCCACCTCTGGCACAACATGAACTTGTATAAAGCCCTGTTCATTTCAGGTGAGCCCAAGACAAGTACCATTACATCATAGCTCACAACAGCTTAGCATGAGCTGCAGAGACTGTATGAGGTGTGCTTTAATGTCCTTGTTAGCTTAAAACAATTATTTGACCCTGTTCTGATGCCCAGGAGAGAATTTTAATACAATAAAAAAATATATAGGTGTAGAATCAATTTTAACTCAGAAATTGTTAGCAAATTTCACAAATAATTAAAAAGAATTGGCAAATAACACATTCAACTGTGGCCAAATGGTGACATTTCATGCTTCTCAGATTGTTCTTCTAGATGACGATGTCTAAATGAAACATCAGAACTCTTAAATTACTGATAAATTGATATGAAACAACACTTGCACCAGATTTTGCACATATAAGAGATCAGAAGCATGCACGGACAAGTACATGTGAAGAAGTGCTATCAGCATTAGGAGCTGTACCACACACACATCCTGGTCTTTAGCCTATCGCGCCTCATCTAATCGCGTGCAGGATCTCTGCAGACATAATGGAGGTCCTGTCCAGCATAATTGTTCAATTAACTCTGTAACCTTGATGCAAGGTGTGTCCATTCATGCCCTTCACAAACAGACAATGGTATCAGAGAAGGTCACGGTCTGCTGTGAAATTCAACCATAAAGTGACTTTCCACATCCGTACTGAGAAAGAGAGGCAGTGTCCTCCACTGAAGGACTGGACTTTTACAGGATAAACATTTTTGGAAGTGTTAGAGTTGCTTCATATATTTGTGAAAGTACTTGGTCAATCGATATGCTTTTTGCAATTTTAAATTATTTACCATTTTACCATGTTTTCTAGGCATTTCTCTAGGCATTACTCATTTAAGTCAATGGATTCCAATGCAACTAGCTCTGGAATGCACTTACTTTCATTGTATGAACAGATTTCTTTAAAATAACTTATTTTTTCTGTTCTGCAGAAGAAGGAAAATCATTCAGGTTTGGAAATGTCGTTTTAGCCCTTCTCGCATACTCTGTAAAAATGATTGTGCAATTTAATTATCTCAATGACATTCTGCATTAGATTCGGTTCGAACAGAGCCAGTACAATGGACAACTGTATGGATAAAAAAAAAAAAAAAAACTTATTTAAACTTTAAAACATTTTATAATCCCAAAGACTTCAATGAAATACAAGTGTGTGTTTGTGTGTGTTTACATAAATCAACAAATTTGGAAAAAAAAAACCATGAGTATTTTATAATATTTCATATTTTAAGTAACTTTCATTTTCATATTTGTTCGTTTTAATTTCGTTCAATATTTCTATTTAGCTTTATTTGTACTTCATTTGTAGTTTTAGTCATTTTACAACTTTTTTAATTTACAGTTATTTCAAGTTTTTTTTTTTTTTTACATTCAATAATTAATTTAAATTACAGGCTTTTTAAAAAATAGTTTTAGTGAAAGATAACAGAATAGGTAAACAATGACAGAATTTGTCTTTTTTTATACTAATATTGTTTTAATAGCAACAAGGGTGTGGATCCTAATTGCAGCGTGTGTGAACTTTGTGTGGCTTGTATGCGGTGTTATTTGGCTCAAGCCGGGGTACGAGAGCAAACCAAGCCTGGGTGTGTGTTTGGATGAGCCTGTGGCTGTTTGTTTTCAGAGGGGATGGTTAATTAGGGCCTCCAGCTGTCAGAGGTTCGTTAGTGCGCTCCACCCCCTCCCTATGGAGCCACCAAATTGGGAAAATGAACACATTTAAGCCAGTCTGCACGGAGACAATACACCACATACACACAAACTTCCTCTCTCTTCTCTCTCCCGACAACATTTATTGGTCCCACATTTCCAGAGCAGATGTAACACTGCCATTCCATCCTAAATGTCACATGCAGTGGTATGAGGATGCGTGAAGGACCTCAGGAACGCTCTGGATTATTCATTTCTCGTAATGCAGGGTGACTCTGGTGACTTTAACCTTTGAATGCCTTTGACAGAAGAAGAAAACCATTCCTGTATGTGGCCACCGGGCACTTTCTCTCGCACGTTCCTGGCACCCGCCTCCTTTTTCTTAATAAATCTAAACAGCAAACAGCTGCGGCGGGCCAGTCACATCACACAGCTCTCTAGCCATAACTGTCGAGAGTAGGGTGACCATATGAGCCATTTTCACAGGACGTATCCTTGCCAGGATTTTTATATTGACTGAAATATCCAGATTTTGGCTGTTTGTGCTGTGCAGATCGATCATTGTATGACATTCATAAGAGCTATAGAGAGCAGAGCTGATGGCTCCTTATTTATTAAAATCACTCTCTTGGTACTTTGGTGTCACGCAGTGATCGGTGCACAGCGACGCTTCAAGTTGAATGAACAAATAAACACCTAACATGTACGTGTATTTGCATTGCTTTGACCGTTCTCTGTAGATCACACCTTCTAACACACCACGATCGGTTGATTATGTACCATACCTGCATGTTATTGGTCAAACTACTTTGGATGTTTTAGGCAATATAGAAATCTTGGCAAGGACGCGTCCTGGGAAAATGGCTCTTATGGTCACCCTAGTCTAGAGGTTAATCTGACACTGAGAGATCGACTACTGATGCTGAAATCCATCATCCATCCAATCCATTGGTCTGCAGCACCAACTCACCCAAAAATAACAGTTCAGTCATCCTTTACTCATCTTTTACTCTTCATTTACTCATGAAACACATTCATCAAATGGCTTCAGAATATTTGAAGTCGGAAAGCTAAACTTCAGAGAAAATGCATGGAAAACAAAAGAAATCTTTGACATTTTTCCATTTGTGTATTGCGGAAGAAAGCAATAGCAGTATGTAATGATAAGAAGGTGAAGACCTAGAATTAGTTTACCAGTACAATATCAAATTTAGTGCAGAATTTACAACTGCTAGTACATTTTACTAATAATGTGAAACAAGTTGAATTAAAGTGGAATTTTGAGTGAGAAAGAGTATTTTCTCGTTGTTTTCCCCTCACATGCCATATGCTGTCCTCTGACAATTTATTCTTCAAAAGTGAAAGTCAATCAATATCTTCCATATTCATTTACTGTTAATGTTCATTGTGGCTTGTCAACTGAACAGCAAATATCACTGCTTTAAAGTTCAACGCGTCGATTTCCAATGCAATTCTGTAAGTCCAGTTTGTTCTCTTGTAAAAACGGTTTAATTTCCAGCAAACTTTGGCTCAATTAATATCAGAAAAAAAAAAAAAGAAAGAAAAAAAAAAAAGTTATTGGTTGTCATTTCTGTAAGGGCTGCTAAAGTTGCAAAAACAAAGTATTTATGCCACTAAAACCATCCGAGAGAACAAAAGTCATCTTTAAAAGATTAACACAGAGTCATGAATAAAAGAAAATGTCAATAATTTCATTCCTCTCAGTCTTCGATGCATATCGAGGTAATATGTAATATAAATAACTGCAGAAATTATGTTATAGCTTGTAACAGTAAATTAAATTTGCTTTTGAAATTATTAATCCGATATCTTTGAAGTGCAAATAGTTCAGCAACACACACACACACACACACACACACATATATATACTGCATGTAGTTTTCCATCAATATATGGAGCTTTTTCTGCAGAATACTAATTTCTCTTCGCATCTCTCTGCATTTGAAGTCCAGCATTAGGAAGTCAGATGTTGTCTCGTTTTCTCTGAGCGCTGATAAATCAGCTCCGGTCAACAGCAGTTCTCTCTCCCCATCTCATTTAACTGGAGCTCTCTCTCTCTCTCTCTCGCTCTCGCTGGACACGGTTTGCTCTTGTGGTTTGCTGCTGACCTTGGCAGCTTCCCATCACTCCCAGTCCAAGGTTCCTCTCAAATCCTCCGAGCTGGAGGCTGCGTCTTCATCTTCACCTGCAGGCCCATTAATTATCAAATGGAATCAATACCCCATTTGATTAGATCAAACTGACCTTACACGCCCGACCCGCAGCGGTGAAGCAGAAAGCGGAACGGATGCTCGACTGGTCCCGGAGATCTTCCATTCATCATAACTTTTGTGTTTCTTTTTAGATTAAATTTTTAATTATCAAAACAGTGACTAACTGAAAGCTTGAGAGAGGAAAATACATGAGTAATTTTATGATTTCCTCAGCCCTTGCAACTCTAAGGACATACGCAATCATAAAACAGTGAGAAAATGAAGTGTTCACAAAGAATGATAACAGCATCTCTTTCTCTCTATGTATTGTACTTGTCTCTGTGTCTTGACATGTGTCTGGTCCAGATATTATATAAGATCTGCCATCATAAATCAGATATTTCAGTATGAATATGTCTTGTTCAGTTCCAAGACTGAATGATCTATATTTCAGTGAATCTGGTTGGATGTACACAATTTTATTTAGATTGTATTTAAATTGAAAGATTTGGAAATTGGAAAAATCTGCATTTCAAAATAGTAAAGACTTGCATTGTAGTTAACCGAATACTGCCTGATCTGACACACACACGGGTCCTGAAACACACACAGATTCACACAACCAGAGATGATGTCAGAGAAAAGTCTAGTCTATATCCAGCCATATTAGTGCACATTAGTGCATTTAAACATCTCTGTATCAAGCAGAGTACCATTTGCGAGTACAGTGAGGATACGAGGATTGTGCACTATTATGGATACATTTAGAGCGTGTGTTTTTCCCTTTTTTTCCCCACACGGACAACTCCAAATAATTTTATTGTCAAATAATAAAATTTTCCCCCAAAATGTTAATTTAATAACAAAAAAAGATATTTTTTCCCAATGTCTCAATCGAAAAATTAAAAAAAAAAAGTATATATATATATATATATATATATATATATATATATATATATATATATATATATATATATATATATATATAATTTTATATATATATATATATATATATTAAAAAAAAGTATATATATACATATATATATATATATATATATATATATATATATATAATTTTATATATATATATATATATATATATATATATATATATATATATATATATATATATATATATATGTTAATAGTTAGTTTTTTTGGGGGGTGAGATGCAACCTAAACATTTTCATGAGATACACCCTTGGTTTCAAAAATATACTGACTGTCAAAAACATATCTGAGTGTCGTAAGGTGCTCTCTCTCTCTCTCTCTCTCACTTGTGTGATGCTCATGTACAGGTTACGGATGATGAGTGATCATTTCAAGGCTGCAGTAGGTCAAAAGCAGTTCGTACGATCACATCTTCTTGACTGCAGAAGACTGAGAGGTCTGTGTATCGACAGGGGCTCTTGTTTGTGTGTGTGTGTTTATAAGGACATATTGATGTGTGTGTGTGTGTATGTTGAGTATATAAATATCCACGCGTGTCCCTGCAGAGCTGGGCGTGAGTGGCAGGAAGTGGTTATGTAAGGAGTCACCACGGGCTGTAGTGGACAGCCTGACCACAGATCAGGTCAACCAAGTGTGACACCAACAGCTTCTCACTGACACCTCGCTGACACTGTCTGTCACCAGGCCTGTCTGTCCCGCTCCAAGTGTGTGTGTGTTTGTGTGTGACGGCCTTTATGGTCCTATAGCTCCCTCGTACATACCTGCATAACTTCTATCAATTCTCTCTGCACCTTCTTTTCCGAGATGCCTCCAAATGCGGATATAGTCTTCGGATGTGTATGCATTACTAACAGGTCAGCTCGCTCTCAATAAAATGGCATTTTTGGGTCTGTGATTAATGCAGTTACAATATGTTAAATTATATTAACCATCAGTAACATGTTTTCTTCAGAAAACATAGTCCCGCCAGAATGTAAAAAATAAAAAAAATAAAAAGAAAGAAGAAAAAAAGAAAGAAAGACAATTTATCCTCGCAAAGATAAGCAATAAAAACTGTAAAAATAAATAAATAAATAAAATAAAATGTTTCAGGTAACCCAAAATGTGCTATATGTACTGTAGTAGGCTAACATCTAAATAAACAGCTTTTATTCAAGTGAAAAATATAATTTTACATGACTAAATAATGTTGCATTACTCTACATAATAACAGTAATTTTAAACCGGTAGCCTATGTTAGGTAGAAAATCATTTTCACTTTTACACTGTGTTCAGACAATTACATTTAAAGAGCAACCGGTAGATCTCCAGACTGATATGAAACCATTGACTGAAACACTCAACCAAAGCAAAATGATAACAGCAAGTAAACTTCCAACCTCCTAAGCCTAAAATGACAGAGTCCCGAGCAAGTTCTCTCACTTGTTGTGCTTTTCCTGGGCAACTGCTCCCATAGTAAGTCTGAAAGTGTCAAAATAATTCCTGCCCCGTGAATCCCAACTGTCCAGCATTGCTGTAAAACAAATAAACGAAGTGAATTTTCTGTTTATTAAGCAATCTAGCTGGAAAATAGACAGTATAAATGAAAATAGTACTTACACTTTACAATATAGTTATTTACCTTGTAACAACTTTGTAAGTACATAGTAAGTACAGAGTAATAATGAAAAATGGATTTAATGTAAAAAAAATTGTGGAGCTCCTTAAAAATACACAAATTAATATATAGAAATACAGTGATTTGGTTTAAGGTGATTTGATTGCAATTTAAAGCGTTGCCAATATCAAAAGAATTTAGCAAGATGCATGACAAAATAATAACAGTAAGATAAATTATTATTATTACAATTATTATTATAACTCTTCTTGTTACAATATGAATGATGCATTTTTTCAAGTTTGTAATTTTTTTTATTTTTCTTCACAAAAAGTAAAAAAAAAAAAAAAGTAGAACTGAATTAAAACATCTTTACAAACTATTTAGATTCTTTAACAATCCCATGCGAAGCCCAAACTGACTTATGAAGGAGAAGGTTAATATTTACCCGTGCTTTTCATTCCTAATATAAATCCAGTCATTTAGAAGAAGCTGTTCATTTCCAAAGACATCCGATAACAGAAGACGGCCGTCTCGCCGCTACCATTCACTCCCTTCCACACAACACGCCGTCCATGCACAGTGCCCTGATCTTGTAAAATCCACTAATTAAGTGAGAGATGATGTTTGAGAGCGAGCCGAGGCGGTTCGCACAATTAACCCCAGCGTTCCTCCCCTCCGTTCCCAATAGGGAGAAAGACAAGTGCACTTATGAGCAAAGTGTCTTTCCCAAAAACTTTCCCAGGAAGCCAAGCCTCCATGCATGCAGCCATCAACAAGTCTAAGAGGAGGAAGGAGAAACCCTTGGAATGGATCTACACCAGTGAGACTTCAAACTGTCAGATGTGCATGTGACAGTCTGGCATGTGGACGTCAACATGAACTAGAACAAGAGGAAGTTGTGTTTCCCACTACAAGGGGACTCACCTGATGTGCATGTCCTCCCAGCTGTTTCGGGGGCAGATGTTTCCCTCCTCCTCTTCCTCAGATGCCTCGGACCCGTCCGGATACCCGAACCGGTGACCCTCCCCTCCGCTAACTCTACATTCTAGGACCCTCGTGCTCCCACACACACTCACGAGGTGTGACAAGGGGGTCAGACGGGGCCAAGAACAATCCCAGCTGCCGGCACAAAAGAGCAGTCGAATACACAGCGGTCTGCTGCCACAAGAGTGTGTGTGTGTGTGTGTGTTTGTGGACTTCTGACCACGCTCTCACTCTCTCTCCTCCCTCACTTCCCAAGCGGGATCGCCTCTGATATGACTGGAGTGAGAGGATGCGAGTCTGTTTCCTTCTCTGGCGTGCTCCCCACTTTGGCTCTCTCTCTCGTTCCTCGTTGAGCTTCTTTTCTTTTAATTTCCTCTTGGGAAAGCTGCACACACCAGTCGTCTCTTCACCCGCTCCCCCTCTCTCTCTCTCTCTCTCTCCTCAATCACCAGTCAATATAAAAGAAATGCTTGTAGCCCCCCCCCCTCTCTCGTTCACACTCCCTCCTCCCCACTGCCCTCACTTTTCTTTCTCACTGTCAAAGCTGCCTTTCAGATGCTGATTAGCACACCGAGTAAAAGAGAGCGAGGGAGAGTGGAGTCATGGCTAGCGTTCGGCTAAGATTCCGTCACATTCGACGTGAACAACACTTCTTTCAGACAAACACACACTTTAGTCTCCGTCCTCAGCGTAACTGCTCTATTGATATCATCTCGCCCCAACGGGCTCATGCTAACAAACACTGAGCGAGTAAACCCTCCCCGGTTCATTCTTCTTGCCCTCAAACACTACTCAGAATATTGATACATCACCCCTCCTCTTTTCTTTCCTCCGTTTCTCTCTCTCTCCATCACTCTCTTTCTCCACTGAATACTGATAGGCTGTCTAGTCCGTGGTCTGGGTTTCAAATTCTCATTCTCTCTCTCTCTCTCTCTTTCTTTTTCTTCCGTGCACTCGGACAAAAGCTCTTCGCAACATAAAAGCAAAAACGGCAGAAGTTAATGCACGGGGCACAACATAAATTCACTTAAGCACCGTTTCAGATTATGTCACGCCAAAAATTGGTGTAAGCGCTCCGGAAGGAGGAGAAAAGAACGCCTGCGGCTGTAAAACATGAAAATGTGATGCAGAGGTGATGGGATATTAGGAAAACAAAGAAATTGGTTTGAGAACTCTTACTTTTGCTGCTGTCAGGGAGCGGGACAGAAAGAAATAGTGAAAGAGAGAAATAAAGGAGAGCGGGACGGTCCAGACTATAGAAGACTCCCACAGAAGTCTAAACAGTTCTGTCAAACACACATCTGAAAGCACAAATACACACATTTAGCCAGAGATTATCAACTGGTGGATCTCAAGTCTGTTCTTTTGTGGATATCAAATAATTGTGGAGAGTTTAGGCTCTCAGTTTGTGGGGTTCAGTTTTTTACATAAATTTCATGTTTAGTACAAATATGGTGTCTTGTTTCATTAATACAGTCTATACTTTTTTATTTATTTACCCCGAAGAAATAGAAGTGAAATATGAGAACATGCCCCATAGGTGGGACGCATTGCATAACATTACTATAACAGCTTAAAGTGTTATCTGATATAATCATCATTATTGACCTAATTAAAAAAAAAATTCCTATGAAAAAAAAGGCTTTTTTTATTCATAACTAAATTTACTTACTTTCGAGCTTCAATGAACATACCACAAAATAGAAGTATATACGGCTGTCACGGTTTTACGCTGCCTGAAGGAATACGGAGTCGAGGATAAACGGAATAAGGTTTTTAATATATCCAACACAGGGGATATCCAACATGGAGCACAGAGGTAGACACACGTAAGTAGCAAATGCAAATGATCACAAGTGAGAAGACCCGACAAAACAGAACTGAAGGACAAGGCTTATGTACAACAGATAATTGGGGAAACACAGGTGGATGGAATCATTAAATTAACAGGGACATGGAACACATGAGGAAGATAATAGACACCTGGGAACTAATCAAACTAAACACGGAAGACAGAAACTGGGTCACGGGCAAAAACAAGCTAAATGAGTCCAGGTGTGTGACAGTACTCCCCCCTCCCGGTAGGTGCGTCCTCGCACCGTAGAAACAACAGAGGGAGGCGTGGGTGGGAACTTGGGAGGAGGTTCCGGTGGAGGACGGACTCCCAGGAGGGGGCCAGCAGGCAGGGACCACAGAAGGAGGAGCCAGGAAGGAGACGACGGAGGAAGGAGCCAGGGAGGAGACAGGAGCAGGAGGAGCCAGATGGTCCACCAGAGACCAGCCAGGACGGAGATCCAAGGTGGAGTCGACGGCGGGAGGAGCCATGGTGAAGGAAGGGTCGACGACACCAGGGGGCCGACAGGCGGAGACTGCACCGATGGGTGAGGAGCCCAAGATGGAGCAGCACAGCCGCAGAGCCAGGGGGACGTCGAGGTTCCGGAGGGCCTAGGTGGAGCAGAAGGCTCAGGCGACCAAGGTGGAGGCAGGGTCCTGGCAGACCGCTGTGGAGCCGGAGCGACCGAGGATGGAGGTGGAACCGGAGGGAAGGAGGAGCCTGACAGAGCCGGAGGGATGGAGTGACGAGGTGGAACCAGAGGAGTGGAGTCCCGAGGCGGCGGATGGTCGACGACTGACCAAGGTGGAGCCGGAGGGACGAGGGAGCCCGGTGGAGCAGGTGGGATGACAGGCCACGGTGGAGACGAGGGAGCTAAGAGCCAAGGCGGAGCCGCTGGGTCGAAGGACCGAGGAGGAGTCCAGGGCTCGGAGGCTGGAGGCGGAGACAGGGCCTTAACACGCCAAGGCGGAGCTGGAGACTAGCAGTCCAGCGGCGAACCACCGCGCCCCGATGGCGCGGACTGAGGGTGAGCTGCGGGACTGACTGGCACCAGCAGGGATGACGAGGAACTGGCTGGTCTAGGAGGAGGAGAGAGGAGAAGGATGGGAGGAAGGACAGGAGGATCAGGACTGGACGGAACCAGCGAAAGAGGAGTAGAGGGACCAGCAGGTTTGGGAGGAGGCGGGAGAGGGAGGCTGGGAGGGAATACAGGAGACACAGAAGATTCAGAGCTGGGCGGAACCAGTGGAGACACAGAAGATTCAGAGCTGGGCGGAACCAGCGGGGACACAGAAGATTCAGAGCTGGGCGGAACCAGCGGAGACACAGAAGATTCAGAGCTGGGCGGAACCAGCGGAGACACAGAAGATTCAGAGCTGGGCGGAACCAGCGGAGACACAGAAGATTCAAGGCTGGGCGGAACCAGCGGAGACACAGAAGATTCAGAGCTGGGAGGAACCAGCGGAGACACAGAAGATTCAGAGCTGGGCGGAACCAGCGGAGACACAGAAGATTCAAGGCTGGGCGTAACCAGCGGAGAAACAGAAAACTCAGGGCTGGGCGTAACCAGCGGAGAAACAGAAAACTCAGGGCTGGGCGGAACCAGCGGAGAAACAGAAAACTCAGGGCTGGGCGTAACCAGCGGAGAAACAGAAAACTCAGGGCTGGGCGGAACCAGCGGAGAAACAGAAAACTCAGGGCTGGGCGGAACCAGCAGAAATGGAGCAGAGGAAATGACTGGAGGAGGTAGGAGTGGGAGACTGAGAGGGTATACAGGGGAATCAGGGCTGGACGGAACCAGCGGGGAAACAGGAAAATTAGGGATTACCTCCATAGACCAGTCCATCAGATCCAGAGCTTGCTCCATATGACCTTCAGAGACTGTATACAGCTCACCCTCAGTCGCAGGAGTGTGGGCAGGGCTTTCCTCCACGCCCTCGATCTCCACGAGGACTCCCACGATGCACGGTGTTGCCGGCTCACACACCTGGTCAGTCGCGCTCTCGAGTTCCGGCTCCCTGTCAGTGGATGGCTCGGGCTCTGCGGCTGCGGTGGGCTCTGGCTCCGTGCGGCGTGATGGTGGCTGGCTGGTCTCTGGGTCGGGAGTGGGGCTGGCGAGGTCCTCTATGGGGCAGATGGTGAGAGATGAGCCATTTCTCGCCAGAGTCCACTCCACGTATGCGGCGAAATCCTCCCGAGGACCATCTTCGGGCGACAACGCTCTGCACTTGGAGTTCAGGCTGGTGTTGTAGAAGGTGCAGAGCGCGTCGTCCGGGTAGCTGGTGGCATTAGCTAATAGGAGAAACCATCTGGTGTGGTCCTCGAGAGAGCGTCCTTCCTGCTTCAGCAGAAGGATGAGGAATTCGGGACGATAGAGGGGATCCATAGAACACTACGAAACAAAAAGACTTTGAAAACACAAAAACAAAACGGAGGGAAAAAACACGCAGTTTTCTATTTTCTTCTTTTGGTCGGGTCTTCTGTCACGGTTTTACGCTGCCTGAAGGAATACGGAGTCGAGGATAAACGGAATAAGGTTTTTAATATATCCAACACAGGGGATATCCAACATGGAGCACAGAGGTAGACACACGTAAGTAGCAAATGCAAATGATCACAAGTGAGAAGACCCGACAAAACAGAACTGAAGGACAAGGCTTATGTACAACAGATAATTGGGGAAACACAGGTGGATGGAATCATTAAATTAACAGGGACATGGAACACATGAGGAAGATAATAGACACCTGGGAACTAATCAAACTAAACACGGAAGACAGAAACTGGGTCACGGGCAAAAACAAGCTAAATGAGTCCAGGTGTGTGACAACGGCAGAGTTCGAAACACTGTGTGTGTAGACGAAGAAATATCTGGAGATTTAGAAACACACACACACACACACACACGCACGCGTGCACACACACACACATACAAACCAATATGAATGCTTTACATTTTCTGAAATATTAATTTCAGTACATTCATTTTTTCTCTCTCTGCTTTTATTTAACAGTTTTTCATTAAATGAATTACATTGCTAATGTCATAGAATAACATCTAATTGTGGAGCTCATTTTAATACAGTATAAGAAATAACAAATTTGTCACATTTTAAATAAACACTAAAACTAAAGAAACCTTAAGAAATTTTTTACTTTTTGATAAAACTAATAAAAAGATAGACTTCCCAAATAGACCTCTTTTAGTGCTCAAATGTAATTTAATTTAATATCGAAATGTGGTTACATTTTTATATTTATTATGTCTTTGCATAGTTACCAAATTATTCATCCAAACCCAAACTCTATAAGTGAAAGAAAAGCTTTTGCAGTTTTAAAATAATAATTGAAAAAATGCACGCACATAAAGACAACGAAACTCTACGTCCACAGACATGACTATCATAAGAAAAAAGAAAAGAGAGCACAAACATGATATGCAGAAAGAAAGTGTATCTGGAAGAATAGAAGAGGAAGACAACAGTGGTGTAGCGTAAGTCACTGAATACCACTGTCCAGTGTCCTTGATGCAAAGATTCAGACAGTGGTTTAACGTAGAGAGTGTTATTGTCTGTATGATTTCACACACACACACACACACACACACACACACACACACACACACACACACACACAGAGAGAGAGAGAGAGAGAGAGACAGCAGTGTCCTCTCCTGATGTCCTCACCTGGACCATTTCAGTTCTGGCACAGGCCCAGTATTCACTCACTGTATTAACATCAGCTTCATGGACCAACTGTGCTTCCACCATTAGCCTACTTTAAAAATAGTTTCTAATCATCAATGTGCTTAAATAATTAAATGAATGCTTCAGTCAGAAATGTAAATGTCACCATTGCAAATCTGTATGATTTTCTTCCTTCAAATTCTGTCTCAATCAAGAGTGGCTTTGGGGGCAGGGCTTTGACAGAGAGGGGGGAGTGGTTAGGAAACCTGTTTGGAAGCTGTCATTATTTTAACTAACTTCACTCAGGATGATTGTTGGTGGAGGTACTGAGTCACGATTAACGATTTACGATATCAAAATCGCTACTTGGCATGTAAGATTAAATCACAGCCTTTTGTTTCAAGTTTGGTTCACTTTAACAATAAAATTATGAGGGTCTAACATTTGAAGAAGGACAAATTAAGACATAAATTAAAAATAAATGATATCATTTTCTTAAATCCTTGTTTTTATTTTATTTTACAGTAATATTTAACATTCATATTATGTTTTTATTTTATTTAGTAATAATTTAAGAAATTAGATCACAATTAGATGTATTCCCCAAATCATGCAGCCCTGTAGAAGTTCACACAGGTGTCCTAGTAGAGGACCGACAGGTGTAGTTAATCAATGTTTTAAAATACTGTAAAGTTCAGCCCAAAAAAATACTGTAAAAAGTTCAAATCTTTTGTGATGTGAAGTTGCTTTATATCTTGAATCTCAAATGCTACTCTATCAGATAAAGTTCTCAAATGTGGAGCAAAAGTCTTTAAATTCTCGGACTCAAAGCCATGTGTTTTTAGCTTGTATATGTAACAGCGATGGACTGATGATAAGGCATTAAATGCTTCAGGAGGATAATATCTGGGCGTCAGCATGACAGAAATCATCTTTTTCCCAACATGAATACTCGAGGTCTGATGCAGTTTAAAATGGCTTACAAACTCTCTTTGATCAGCATCAATCAGCTACCAGTTATGAGCACCAAAATGTCTCAAGCTGCAAGTATTCCAATGGTAACACTAAATTCTCTTTTGCTCAAGAACTGCTGCAGTTTTGTTAGGTATTAAAAGGTCTTGACCATGAGACTTAAGCTTTGAATTCCCCTCTAAACTTAAAAGGAATAAAAGGAATTCATTGGTGCTGAAGATAATAGGAGTGGTGCATGACCATGTAAAATTATATATATATGGTTTTAAATAAGTGCGACTTATAGTCAGCTGCGACTTATTTATCAAAATTAATTTGACATGAACCAAGAGAAATGAACCAGGAGAAAACATTACCGTCTACAGCCGCGAGAGGGCGCTCTAATGTCTTCATTGTAGACTACAGGAGCACTGAGCAGCATAGAGCGCCCTCTCGCGGCTGGAGACGGTAATGTTTTCTCTTGGTTCATTTCAAATTAAATTTGATAAATAAGTCGCACCTGACTATAAATCGCAGGACCAGCAAAACTATGAAAAAAAGTGTGACTTATTGTCCGGAAAATACGGTAATAACATTTTTTGAAATGTGCCATTTTTTTATGTAATCAGCAAGGATAAAATAGAAAGTGTATGAGCATATTGGATTTGTGCATCAGATATGTGCAGCCTAATAACCTGCTGCTCTCTGTCATTAATATTAATCAAATAAAAAGAAAAAAAAATAACTCACTGCTCTTGACTGAATCATTTCAGTAGCATTAATAAGTATCAGTGTAAATAGATCTATGCTACATGAAATATTGAAAGCACGGTTTATTAAATTTGTACATTGTAATTTGCATCTTATAGTAACAAAAATAAAATAAAAACCACTACTGGGATTTTTTTCACACAACCATTTCTAGGGTTTACTGATAACGGGCGGGAAAAGGGGATGAAAATGCCTTGTTGATGTCAGAGGTCAGAGGAGAATGACCAGACAGTTTCGAGAAGATAGAAAGGCAACAGTAACACAACTACTCATTACAACCCAGTTACAGCATGCAGAAGAGCTTCTTTGAATGCATAACACATTGAACCTTGAAGCAGATGGGCTACACTGGGCGCCACACCTGTCAGCTACGAACAGGAAACTGAGGCTATTTCACACGTGCTCACCAAAACCGCTGTCCAGTCTGATGAGTCTCGATTTCTGCTGTGACATTCGGATGGTTGGTTCAGACTATGGCATAAAAGCTTTGTGCTTTGGTACTTTTGATATGAAATAAAGTTTTAGATTTCAAATGATGTCCATTTTAATTCAAATAATACCTAGGCTACCATTTTGATGCTCTTTAATGTGGCTTGACAGATCACTGTGAATTAAGGGGCAACACGTTAACTGATCATCTCTTCCACTTTACTACTACAATACACTTAACTATTAGTTGTAGTACCAAATAAACATCACTGAACATTAGAAGGTATGTTGAAAGATACAGTACCGAGTATCCAGTATCTTAGCAAAATCTATATCATGTAATCGATCAACCAAAGTTTCAACCATGGAAAAACATCAATGAAACAGAAAAGCCATTCATTGTGTCCATAAACTGGGTAGTCAGCTAGAAAATAACTCTAGCAAGGAGCAGTGTGTTAGTGCACAATGTCACATCTTCATGATCTCAATTACAGTTAAAAGTCAGACCACCCTCAGTGGTCTTTTTTTGGTTAATGCAACCTCTGGCCATAATGTAGAAAAAGACTCCTTCAGCAGTTGTATTAAAAAGACCATTGCAAATATAAAAAAAACTCTGCTGGATTTAAGATGTTAATTACTGATGAAATGTGTCAGTCTGTGAAAAGGCTCCATAGCATTTAACCAGTGTGACTCAGAACTTGGATACTCTTTTTGACTCTCCCTGTCCATCTGCTTGTCTGTCTCTCGTTCAGCAGTGAGCCACAGCTGTCTTATACAGCATCTCTCAACCTTTACTAGCTCTGACTGCACAAAAAGTACAAAAAGTAATTACCGCTCTAATTTACCTTGTCCACTTATAGAACATGTCTCTGTCTGTATGGGTGTGTGTGTGTGTTAGCAGCCATGTCAGCAACAAGTTAACATGTGTGTGTGTGTATCTGCATATTAATGTGTGTTCATGTGGATCACAATGTGTTTGTGTGTATGTAGGCTCCCCTCGGTCCAATTACTCACTCGACACCCTTCCACCCCACTCCTCATCCTCTAACCCTCTTCAGCTTTCACTCATCCCCAAATCCCTCTCTCCCATGTGGGACACCCTGCTGTACCTCGCCCTGACCAGCCAGACCTCCACTACCCTTCCCTCCTCCCAATCCCTGTCCCAGGTGAGCTGACTACATCAGGAGGGCTTAATGATACTGGAATATTAATTAGCTGTTTAGAATACTAATAATATGAGCAATTCAATGAGATGGAAAATACATGGATGTCTGATCCCGTCTAAAACAATGACAGCTTCAATGCTATAGACCAGATAGAGCAACTGTGTCGTGGACTCTTAAAATAGAACATGAGACATTTTGCATGCATAACATAAAGCAGAATCTTCCATGATTACCAATAAAATTGGACAAAACTTGATTTTATAAAAAGCTATTTGGTTGTATAGCTGGCGCCACTGTAAAAGGGATTGTTTAAAGACATCCTATTACGCGTTTTCACTTCTTCAGCTTTAGTTATTGGGTATAATGTTGCAGTTTGAGCAAAAAAAAGTTCCATACATTTTCATTAACAGAAGACACTGTAAGAACTACAACAAATGGCTTGTTTGACCTACAGCTGTGATTGTTTGCTACTGTGCAGGAACACGAAGCGAGGAACAAGGAGACCAGGAGCTGATTTATTTATATCGTGGCGAATCACACGTACTGTAGCACAAGAAGTAGACATCAACAATACTGGACAAACACTAACTCAAAGGACTGGGGGTTTTAAGAACAGGATAACAAGGGACATACGATTAATGGATTAAACGACCTTTATCATTGGCATCCTGTTCTCCTTACTGATGAGAGAAGGTTCACACTAAGCATATGTGACGGATGTGAAAGAGTCTGAAGATGCCGTGGGGAACATTATGTTGTGTTCAACATCATCCAACAGGACTGGCTTGGCAGTGGGTCAGTAATGGTCTGGGGGGGCATATCCGTGGAGGATTGCGCAGACCTCCACATGTTAGCCAGTGATTCCCTTACTGCTGTCTGGTACCGGGATGAAATCCTTAAAGGGGGGGTGGTGAAATGCTATTTCATGCATACTGAGTTTTTTACACTGTTAAAGAGTTGGATTCCCATGCGAAACATGGACAAAGTTTCAAAAATTAAGTTGTACGTTTGAAGGAGTATTTCTGTTGCAAAAATACTCCTTCCGGTTTGTCACAAGTTTCGGAAAGTTTTTTTCGAGTATGGCTTTGTGTGACGTTCGATGGAGCGCAATTTCCTTATATGGGTCCTGAGGCACGTCTGCCGGAAGAGCGCGCACTCCCGTATAGCAGAGCACTGAGAGGCTGAGCACAGTCATTCACTGATCAGAGCGAGAGCGTCGCGAAAAGTCACAAAAGGAGTGTGTTTTTGGTTGCCAGGGCAAGACAACCCTGCACAGATTACCAAAGAAAAAACATTAAGGGACCAGTGGATGGAGTTTATTTTTACAGAGCATCAACGGAGTTGTGCAAGTGTTTGTGTTTGTTCCCTGCATTTCGAAGATGCTTGTTTTACAAACAAGGCCCAGTTTGACGCCGGATTTGCATATCGTTTATTTCTTAATAAGGATAATGCAGTCCCAATGAAAAAGGGTCACGATCGTTTGTTGGAACCACATGCAGTGAGTAAAACTGCTTCAAATATCTCTGTGTTGTTAACTTAGCTATCGGCGCGTAAGCACATCAAGTAAACAACATGCGATGTTGTCATCAAACTGCACTTTCCACATGTACAGCTTAAAAAAAAAAAAAAAAAAAAAAAAAAAAGACGACATAAAGTGGAACTTAGTCATTTTCCAAAACCGCTAAGCAAATATATACAGTTTCAGTACATACCACATTGAGACGTTGTTGTTGCTGCTGCTATTGTTAAATTTCAGCCTCTGGATCTGATTCTGGATCATAAATATACGCTGAATCTGACTGTTAGCCATGGTTTGTTTTGGATGATGGTTTTTTCCTCACGGTAATGTCACAGCTTCCAAACGCTCTCAACGCAAAAGCCTACTCGCGCTCGTGATTCTTTAGCTCCGCCCACACGTCACGCCTCCAGCCTGTCGTGTTTTTCTGGGAAAAATCGGTACAGACTATCTTTCTCTTATGAATATAATAAAACTAAAGACTTTTTGGAGTTATGAAGGATGCAGTACTACTCTATAGGTACTCAAGATTAACAGGATATTGAGTGAAAACGAGCATTTCACCCCCCCTTTAAAGCCATTGTCAGACCTTACACTGGTGCAGTGGGCCCTAGGTTCCTCCGGGTGCATGATAATGCCTGGCCTCAGTGGCTAGAGTGTGTAGTTTTAAGATGGCACTGGTATTGATGCTATTGACTTGCCCTCACATTCCCCAGACTTGAATTTTTACTGAGAACCTTTTGGATATTATGTATTGGAGCATCCAATGTTGCTGTGACACACTTCATGCTAGTTGGATCATACTGTAAATTAATTTTTTTACATTGATTTTTGGTGTGATTTTGAATCAAGCCATCAGTGTGTTGATGATTTTGATTTCCTTTGACTGTTGTCACATGTAGAATGTAGGTATACAAAAATAAAGATTTTTAAATTGAATATTTCATTCATTTAGATCCAATGGGTGATTTAAGTGCTCCCTTAAAGTGCTTAGCTTTTTAACTGTATTTGTGCATATATTAAGTATTTTTTAACTGATCAGCACCGTGCTTGTGAGATTAGTTTGCACCGTTCATAGTGGAAGATTTGTTCGGTAGCATGATCACGCGGCTCTAACATTACGCTGTCAGTACTTTCAGTACATTAGGCTTCCCATATATATGGCTGAACACTGGTTCTCTTGCTCTCAGTTATGTTGCTTGTAGATATGCAATGCAGGGAGATGTATATGCAAGATGGGGAAGGAATATGCAGCTCATTTGCATTTGAAGCCATACACTCCAAAACAGCTCAGTTTTAGAAACACCCCAAAAATTACATTTTCCAGCTGTTATAATAATTGGTCTGTTGGGTATTTTGGCCTGAAACTTCACAGACACATTCTGGGGACACCCAAGATCAATATTACATCGTATAAAAGGTGCATAGGTGTCCTTTATTTATTTATTTATTTATTTTATTTTATTTATTTTTTTGAGAAGTGTATTTGCAGGTACAGATACATGTGTGAACATGAATATGATCAACATGCTTCTGAACACTAAATATTTCTCAGATTTACAATCTTCCCCATTCATTTTCAATGGAAGGTCATTTTTGACCAATGAAAGCCAAGATCAATAAGACGTTCAATCACTCCAAATCAAAATTAAATACAAAACCAGTCCTATTTGAAGGAAAACTAATTGACAAAAAACTGAATTCCATTTTTGGTGATAATATACTGTAGCACAACAAGAGATTTATAATAGATTTTTGGTAGGCGACTCATTTTTTTAACAGGAACAACAAAAGTGTTATTTTGTGTAATATTAGTTTTCCTAAACATTAGAGTATGCTAGTGTGATTTTTTTTTCTTCATATTTTATTTAATATTGACTAAATTATCCACAAATATCTAATTTTTTTTTTTTTTTAACCGAGGTGGGTAAATTCAGATTAATGAGGCCTAAAAAATGTTTTTGCAAAAGTTAAAACAAAACCAGTCCTAATTGAAAGAAAACAAGCTAACAAAAAGATTGAATCCAAAATTAGGTGATAATATAGCATAACAGGATTTATAGGCTATTTGTTGTTGACTGGTAATTTTTGGCAGTGTAACGAGGTTGAATAAAATAAAAAATGTTTAATGAAAATTTTAATAAATAAAATGCTAGCTAAGAAATTAGCCTTAGCAAAAGAAAGGATTGGCCATTTTATTCAAAATTGGTAATTTTATTCAACCATTTTGACATTTTATTCACAATTTTTAATTTCCACCACAGAAAGCTATAACACATATGGTAGAGATAGGGTTGAAATGTTCATGTTTCATAAAAATGACATGATTCTTCTGTGATGTACATCTGTTTATTGTTTTTCCAAATTATTAGTGACAAATAAAAAATGTTTGTACTGTTACAATGTCAGTAATATGCGCAAATGAACAATGTTTACACTTTCCCTGAGTTACCGGTTTCCAGATTTCTCTATTTAATTGGCATGAAAAAATTCACCAGATGATGCAAAATGGTGTTTTTAAAAAGCACTGATAAAATAAAAAATAATAAAAAAAAGTCTGTCTACTGCACAGACAGCCAAGTTTTACTAAAAGCCCATTTTGGCAGCGGTGATTTCCCCCATTAGGTTTATTTTAGAGTTTATTTTCTAAAAGTCCACATGGACAAAATGCCTGTAGTTGAAGAAACTTCTTACAGATCTCAAGAAACTAATTAGGCTACATTTTGATGATTTTTTAAATTATTATTATTTATTTATTTAATTATAAAATGATTTATCTTTTTATTTATTCATTTGAGAAATGAGCTCAGATGAATAATGGACAGTGAGACCAGCAAGGAATGAGCATGAATGAGTAAATACAGTCCAGGTGGATTTCATGTGGACGTAAACTGACCACCTTTTCTGACTCTGCTTCAACTCACTTCTCCTGTTGATCAAATTCTTGTGTTTTTATCTGCTCGGCCGGGATCAGAGTCTTCTATGTGTCCTGTCCTCGTCCTCCCTCTCCCTTCCCTGGTCTCTCTCTCTCTCTCTCTCTCTCTCTCTCTCCCTGTTCACCTACTCGATATTCCAGCCTTGTTTCCCTGCAGTCTCCAGCACAACTTTCTGACCCACTTCCCATTTCCTCCCTGGCCCTGTGATCAAAGCCTGCAGGACGGCATTGCCTTGGGCAGCGGAGAGAGGGAGAGAGGGATGAGGAGATCGAGGAGAAGGGCTAGAGGAAGAGATGGATAGACAGGGAATATGGCACATGGGTGGAAATGGTAAGATCACAGAAAGAGGGAAGGGAGTCGGCGCAGGTGATCTCTCTGTTCAAGGACAAAAAGATGGCAAAGATGAGGTGAGCTGGTTCAGCAAGCCATGCTCATCCAAACATGTTCCCTGAAAAATGTCCACCATAGTGGGTCTTCATTTTAGTCTACATTCTACCCTGAGAAACATACAGGCGTTAGGTTATTTAAAGGAAAGGTTCAACCAAAAATGTTTGTCCTGTCATTATTTATGCATCATTTAATGTTTATGTCAAGAGAAGAAATTGTGAATAATGTACTTACCATATGATTTTATCTCATTACAATGAATAAGGACTGAAGTGTTAAAGCAAATGACATGAAAACAACATAAAGTATCACAAAAAAAAAAATCAAATCAAAATGTGTTATGCGCTATATTTCAAATTTAGCAATTTGAGATCAGATTGACATTTCAGTAATGCGTTCAATCTTGACATCTGCCTTAGCTTTCTCTAAAACATTCATGAAACTACATTCAGATAATGTATAATTAATAAATAAACTATCCTTTTGAGTCATATCTTTTCAGTAAATAAGCTCAATGAGGATTTTATTATATTTTATTTTATGGATTTATTTTTTTGAGGCTCCAGTGTCTCCAGATTGTTTTTTTTTTTTTTTTTTGCCCTATTTAGCTGGGTAGCTAAAATCTCTTGGAAAAGTCATACAGGTTTGGAACACATTGAGTGAATAATGACAAAATCTTTAATATTTGGTGAAATATTACCTTAAATTTAAGTGAAAATGAACCTACGGTTGCTTTAATTATGATATATATATGTATATATATATATATATATATATATATATATATATATATATATATATATATATATATATATATATATATACATACATATATATATAAATATATATATATAGTATGTATTTAGATTTGTTTGAATGAGTCCCGAGCTTCTCCTTACAGCTATGAATGAAGAGTGTTAAGAAGAACAAATATGTGGACAGATACACAGAGAGAGAGAGAGAGAGAGAGAGAGAGAGAGAGAGAAGGAGGGAGGAAGACGCTGGCCCATTTGTACCCAGACCAGAGCATCTTGTACTTTAACATTCTCCCTGCATTCTGACAAAGAGCACTAATTATAAATAAATTAGGGACACGACACGGTGAGCCACAGAGGGACAGCGAGAGGCGCGGGAGAACGAATGAGAGAGAGGGAGACAGATTGAGGGAAAAGGTGGGGGTGAAAGGAAAACAGCGAAGAAAAGAAAACAGATAAGAGGAGAGAGGGATGAGCAAGGAGAGACACGAGCCAAGAGAAAGGAAGGGAGAGACACGGATAAACAAGACTGGAATTACTAATAAATGGCATTCTGATAAATGGTAGAATTAGAAACATCCTACAGAATATTTGAATTGTTATTGATTTTTGATTACATATTGTATTGTATGATGAGATAAAAACAGAGATAAACTTTTCCAGGGATACATTTCTCACAATAAAATAAATAACATGCATTTAGAAAACTGAATTTACATTTGATACTGACATTCCTTAGCTGATCTGAAAAACTGTTGTTGAGGAATAACTAAATACATTTCTCTAAAGCATGGCTGTTTTCAAAAAAGCTGCTTTTCCCAAATGAAATCACCGAAATATCATGCATTAAATCAATTCAGCTGCTAGAAGAGTTATACTTCTAACTCTGGGCTCTTTATCGTCCTTTGTGGTGGTATTATAAAACTATAAAGTTCAACTCACAACAGATTCCTAAGCTACTAACAACACGCCAATAAGTCGCGCGCACACAAATGGAAAACTGGATAAAAGGTTTCTTTAAAAAAAAAAACATTAAATAATTGTATCTACTGCAATATCACATGAGCAAGAGTGTGTTATATGACCACAACACGCTTGTTACACGCACTAATAAGAGTTCAGCAGTGTGTACTTCATGTAAATGAATAAGGAAAAAAATATACAAAGATCATTGTGTGTGCGCCATGTATTTTGTTCATTCAAAAACTAAATATTACAATAAGCACCAACAGCTTGGGCTGCCTTTGGAGAAACAAGTCTGTATTGCAATTTTGTGATATTATTTTTATAAAAAAGGTTCAATAAACAAGAAGTTAATATTACAGTTTTTTTCAATCGCTAACAAGCGCTTAACCATACTTCAGATACTTTTTCTAAACTCTTAACACAGACAAACACCTACAAAACACAATTGGCCAAATGGATAATTTTCTTCTCAAAAACACATTTTGTTAAGTATATACTAAGTCTTCATTTCAAAATAGAACACATCTTTCTCTGCACACACCAACTTTACCAAAACACTGGAAATCTGACTCAAAATTAAATTATTCTGTCAAAGAATAACACTTGTTTTCACCTCAGAAGGTACATGCAGTCAATCAAAGTACACCAGGTTTCAAAATACTGGCTATTGTTGACATTACAAAAACTGCATAGACTTTTATGTTTCAGTTTTACAGGTATTTGCATGCAAAACATGCAATTCATTGTTTTACACTAAATTTCTTGGTTAGGAACCGTATGTCCAAATATACAGTAATGTTCACATTCAAAAGCATTCCAGTAAAAAGCTATTTTTTTCCTTTACTGTTTACTGCAGGAGGTACAGTAGAAACACAGTATGATAGAACAGAAAAGGTTTGACAGTATTGCTTACAGTGAACAAAATATCCATGAAACACATAAGAGCATTCTGAACAAAAAACAACAACAGCAAAAAGCCCAGATAAAAAAGGGGGGGGGGTAAAATAAAAACAATCTCTCACTGCTCCTGCTCCTCTCACTGCATCTCTCACTGCTCCTGCTCCTCTCACTGCATCTCTCACTGCTCCTGCTCCTCTCACTGCTCCTGCTCCTCTCACTGCATCTCTCACTGCTCCTCTCACTGCTCCTGCTCCTCTCACTGCATCTCTCACTGCTCCTCTCACTGCTCCTCTCACTGCTCCTGCTTCTCTCACTGCTCCTCTCACTGCTCCTGCTCCTCTCACTGCATCTCTCACTGCTCCTGCTCCTCTCACTGCATCTCTCACTGCTCCTCTCACTGCTCCTGCTCCTCTCACTGCTCCTCTCACTTCTCCTCTCACTGCTCCTCTCACTGCTCCTCTCACTGCTCCTGCTCCTCTCACTGCTCCTGCTCCTCTCACTGCTCCTGCTCCTCTCACTGCTCCTCTTACTGCTCCTGCTCCTCTCACTGCATCTCTCACTGCTCCTGCTCCTCTCACTGCTCCTCTCACTGCTCCTGCATCTCTCACTGCTCCTGCTCCTCTCACTGCTCCTCTCACTGCTCCTGCTCCTCTCACTGCATCTCTCACTGCTCCTCTCACTGCTCCTGCTTCTCTCACTGCTCCTCTCACTGCTCCTGCTCCTCTCACTGCATCTCTCACTGCTCCTGCTCCTCTCACTGCATCTCTCACTGCTCCTCTCACTGCTCCTGCTCCTCTCACTGCTCCTCTCACTTCTCCTCTCACTGCTCCTCTCACTGCTCCTCTCACTGCTCCTGCTTCTCTCACTGCTCCTCTCACTGCTCCTGCTCCTCTCACTGCATCTCTCACTGCTCCTCTCACTGCTCCTGCTCCTCTCACTGCTCCTCTCACTGCTCCTCTCACTGCTCCTGCTCCTCTCACTGCATCTCTCACTGCTCCTCTCACTGCTCCTCTCACTGCTCCTGCTTCTCTCACTGCTCCTCTCACTGCTCCTGCTCCTCTCACTGCATCTCTCACTGCATCTCTCACTGCTCCTGCTCCTCTCACTGCTCCTGCTCCTCTCACTGCATCTCTCACTGCTCCTGCTCCTCTCACTGCTCCTCTCACTTCTCCTGCATCTCTCACTGCTCCTCTCACTGCTCCTCTCACTGCTCCTGCTCCTCTCACTGCTCCTCTTACTGCTCCTGCTCATCTCACTGCATCTCTCACTGCTCCTGCTCCTCTCACTGCTCCTCTCACTGCTCCTGCATCTCTCACTGCTCCTGCTCCTCTCACTGCTCCTGCTCCTCTCACTGCTCCTGCTCCTCTCACTGCTCCTCTTACTGCTCCTGCTCCTCTCACTGCATCTCTCACTGCTCCTGCTCCTCTCACTGCTCCTCTCACTGCTCCTGCATCTCTCACTGCTCCTGCTCCTCTCACTGCTCCTCTCACTGCTCCTGCTCCTCTCACTGCATCTCTCACTGCTCCTGCTCCTCTCACTGCTCCTCTCACTGCTCCTGCTCCTCTCACTGCATCTCTCACTGCTCCTGCTCCTCTCACTGCTCCTCTCACTGCATCTCTCACTGCTCCTGCATCTCTCACTGCTCCTCTCACTGCATCTCTCACTGCTCCTGCTCCTCTCACTGCTCCTCTCACTGCATCTCTCACTGCTCCTGCATCTCTCACTGCTCCTGCTCCTCTCACTGGGCCCCTTGCTCTTACTCTTCCTCGTCCATACATTACAGTGTTTGTCTTTTTCTGTTTCTGTTTCCAAAAATATCACTCTTCAAAGTCCTCCTTTTATTGTATAAGTGTCAATGTAATAGAAAAAAATAACCCCTGCCATTGAGTCTAAGCCAGATTGGAATCAGTTGTGGTTTGCCCAATTTACACAACATAAATCAGCTAAGATAAATTGTTTTTGAACTGATATCATTGCAGAAGCAGAGGTTTTTATACTGTATCTAAGGTTTGGAACATTGTTTTTGCTATTGTGGGATGTTGTGTGTTAACATTTGTAAATACTACAAAAACGATCCATAATTTTGTTGGGAGGTATAGCTTGTCTGTTCAGAAAATGTAAGCATTGTGGAAATGTGTTCAATGACTCCATACTGTGTGAAAACGACATGAAATGTGTGAATGGTATGGCCACAATAGACAGATGCTGTGCTAATTGTGTTTAGAGTTTTGAAAATGTGACAACTGCTTGGACAAATGCTTGTTAGCGACTGAAAAAAACTGTAAGTAAATAATACACATCAGCAGTTTCCTCTGTCAATGTACATAGCTCCAGGAACACACAGTAGTGATGCACTAATCCTGAATAATTCAGTGTTTTTGAACAAATTGGGTAAGTAAATGATTCAGTGATATATAAAGTTGTTCACGGATTTTTTTTTTTTTTTTTTTTTTTATCAGTGTTTTTAAACAAATCATTTAGGTGAATATTCAGCGACTCCCTCACTGACTCACTTTCTTGGTTCATGATTGATTCGGTGTTTTAGAATAAAGTAAATGATTCACTGACTCATTCATAAAGTCAGACAATTGTATCGTTTCCGGAATGAATCAGCTTTAATTAATGAATTGGTTTGAATAATTCGATTACTCTCGATCATATAGTCACTTGTCGCCACCTACTGGTGTATCAGTGTATAAAGACTCATTGAAACATCCAATAGTATGTTCCTGCACAACCGGAGGCTGCAGATTCAGGACCGCGGATCTGGGCCGCAGTTCTAGGAGCCTAGTTTTTCCTGACAGCGCCACCTACCGTACTGGACGATATAGCGATGGCTGCAGTTTCAGGACCGCAGTTCTAGTACCCTGTTGGTTTAGTTTGCAGTGTTACTTTGTACATAGCATCAATATATTGATCTCAGTAGTATTTGTTTTTAAATGTGTTTTTTGATTCAAAATGCAGCAGAGGTTAATTACTAAGTGTGCTTTGAGTCACAATTTTAAATTTAAACATGAATTTACACAAAATATAAATTAAATATAAATTTTGTAAAATTGATGTATATCAATTTTAAAACAATTGTAAAAAACGAAGAACCTTAAAAGTCTTAGTCTCTTGAATTATACAGTATATTGATTAGCTGCGGTCTCAGAATTGCTGTCCTGAAACTGCAGCCTGAGGTTGTGCAGGAATACCCTTCTCGAAACATCCCCAACATCAATGCAAAGTCTGTCTCGAGCAAACAGCAACAAGAGATGCAAACAATAAAAAGTAGCATCTGTTCAACAAGACTGAATCTGATACACCTGCCAGTTCGCTCCATCAATTAAAATCATTAGAATATGAATTAGTATTTGAATATATACAACATTTCTGTCCTCCAATTTCTTTCTTTTTTTTCTTATCTCCATGAAAGATATGTGAAGCTGTGTGAAGTTGATCTGCCATGCTTTGAAATAATGATTTTGGAAAATAATAATAATAATAATAATAATAATTCTTGCACATCTGAACATTTAAATGGTAATCAAGTGGTTTTCAGCCAAGGCCACTGTAAACATAAAATATGTACTTACTGTCATTCAAGCTTATCAGCCCTGACTGTCAGACGGAGGAAAGGAAAGGGCAAGTTATCTAAATAGATCACACCTCAACCCTTTTGGCCCTGCAATCATTTCTGTCCATACAGCATGACCAAAGAGCCAGAGACGTCGCACCCGAAAGGCCTGGATCAGTTTTAATACAGTATACACTGAAGATGATTGACAATATGCATTCATTTCTTTTGTGCGATCACATGAGAGGTGCGATATATCATAATAATCCATCACTCCAGTGGGGAGAGAGACGTTGATGCGCAACGTTAGAGGTGAATGGCAGGAACACAGACGGCAAAGGTCACAAAGGTCACCCACGTCTGCCCCTCGCTGGCCTTCTCCGGGCAACAAGGCTATAACCATGGCAACCGGCTCATAAACATATGTGATGTCACTGATTGTAAGAGGATGAAGGGGGCTGCTGGGGGGTCTCACACACACACACTATGCTGTTTTTGCCAATGACCGAGCCATCAGTGCCTATGTCATGTCCAATGATCACTTCAGCTTCCCAGACAGGCGTGAAAAAAGGAAGTTGAATCAAAAGAATTAGCATTCCCGTAGCGCAGGGACTGTCTGTGTGCCCCCTGGCAGCAGTGAGAGGGGCTTTCTCTCTCCTTTCTCTTCCTGTTTCTCCCTTTCCTGCTCTGTGTCTCAGCCTGTGTCATTCCAGCAGAGCAGCTCCAGGTGAACGAGGCGGCGATTTTCAGGATGATGACGGTGAATAGGAAAATTAGGAGTAAGACTAAGACTGCTGTCAGTCACAGGAGACACATAGACGAACGTGCAGCAGGAGTCTGTGTTCATCTATAATGGGCTCCAAAAGTCTGGGAACACTTTCTGTTCTGCCTTCTGTTTTGTATCTTCTTCTAACTGAACATACTGTATTTCTCCTTTTTTCATGACAAATTACAGTCACCAAGAAAAAATATCAAATAAATAATAAACACGACTTAACATTAACATTGCACATAATATTCACAGTATTGCTGTTACTGTGTTTGCCTTGGTGAGCATAAGTGATTTCTAATATATGTATATTCTAATATATATATATATATATATATATATATATATATATATATATATATATATATATGAAGAGTTCAGATGCAAAAACCTCTAAATGCCATCTGAAATTTTCATCTAAAATTAGGATTTTTATCAAGCTCCTATGCTTAGGTTGAGTCATTTTACTTTAATGGCAATGTGCAGGTCCTTTTCCAGGCTATTAAAGTGAAATAACTGAACATAAATATAGGAGCCTGAAAAAAATCCTAATTTTAGATGAAAATTTCAGATGGCATTTAGAGGTTTTTGCATCTGAACTCTTCATATATATATATATATATATATGCGCTCTTATGCTTGAACTATCCTTTAAAGATGGAAAATGATCAGCGTGGATGTGAGATGTCAAGAGTGATCAACTGATCTCAAAAGAAGCTCTAGAAATGTAAACACACGCAGATCTCTGGTCAGTGCAAAGACATCTATGATCAGTGTTTTGCTATGAATGAATGACTCTATCCTAAACCCACACTCACGGAAAGGCTGTTTCTAATTGGACAGTGATTGTCAAGGCCAATCTCCAATCTCCTTTGAATATCTAGAGCATGTTAACTGAAGAACGGGGTTGGGTGTATCTTCATTCTCAAGGGGAGGAGACTGACACAGACAAATGAATGTACTCTCACAGACACAAGTACAAGAGCTCATCCATGAGCAAACTTACACGCCATGGCATGAACATGAGCTCAAAGCAACTTCATCAAGACTTCATCCTTCTGTTTAAAAAACCATCACGACAAGAGACTGATGTTGGCCGAATTTTACAATGATTTTATTGCATGTTTTATCAACAGAATTATAACTTTTCATGGTTGACAAGGCGAATCTGTTGGATTATATAAAAAATACGCCCTACTTGGAAAATTATTATGAAAATATTTAAAATTGTTATTACTCGCATATATACAGTATATTCAAGGAAATGCAAGCATATTATTTTTTACCTGCATTTTTACTGTTGCATTTACCCCTTTTTAATTAATAATTCTTTATTTACCTAATTTGGATGTTTTGTGTTGAATGACATTATATAGAGGTATTTATGTTGTTATATATTGAAACTTTTAGCCTATACCATGTTTGAAAATTCTTGAAAACAATAACAACAACAAAAACATATGAAACCAACATGAACATTTCAAAGAACACACTTTTCTTTACTGTGGAATTCTTATTTGTCACCGAGTCACAGTTTGATACCAGGAATTTGAATGAGCAAACACTAATCAATGCCACACACACACACAAACACACACACACAGGCACATCAGAGTAAACAGCTTAACCTGCAAGAAATCCCATGAAACACCTCAGTTCTTTTCTTCTGTCTATCCTCATGCACAGCAATCACAGCGCCACGGCATCATCAGAAAGAGTACATCTGAAATCATGATGGATGACAACTTCCTCCAGACTTCCCCTCTTGTGCCAAAGCCATTCAACTAAAGGCATCAAAACGTTTGGGCGAATAAGAATCTCCTAACTCTCCTGTCCATCCTGTCGTACCGAACCAGAGGCGCTTTCATAGTTTGACTGTGTGTGTGTGTGTGTGTGTGTGTGTGCGAGCTCTCACAATCGTAAGGATTATTTATTTCAACTTCTTGTCATTCCAAACGTGTATTACTTTCCTCCGTGGAACAAAAATGTTGAATTTATTAACTTTTCCATCTTTTCATTTAATGAAAATCATTAGGGACTGGGTTCGTCTAAATTCTTAATTACAAAAACAGCTTCATATTATTCTCAAAGTGGCCTATTTTACTCATATGATATTCCAAATCTTTTGAAGCTATACAGTTAAGTATGAGAAATATAAAATCTGAAATTTAAGTTGTTATACACTGAGAAATCTTGATTTAATGGACAAGTAGTAATGTCTCATTGCAAGTTGTGGTGAATTGGTGGAAATCGTATGAATTTATATAATTAATTTGTACATTTTCACATATCTTACCTTTTTTTTTCTAAAAAGCATACATTTTGGTATGAATCAAATTTTACAAATTTATACAATCTCTCAATCAATTTGCCAAAATGATTTTCTTTCTTATTAAATCTTTAGTTGATTGAATCATTCAGACCAGTTGTGACTTCCAGCAGTCATGAACCATAGGTTTTGATTCATTTCAAAAGCATTTTGTTGTTGTTGTTGTTGTTGTTGCAAATTTAGAATGACTCAATTTGAATCATAATACAATTATATTAGATTTAACTAATATGAATAGCAATTATTTAACTGATTTGGTTTTTAAAAAAAATATGTTTTCTAATGAGTCTTGACCAAGAAAAAAATCTAAATAAATTACTCGCACCAAAAGTAAACGGTGGTTTATTCGTATAAATTTGTTCAATCTCAATGGTACTTTTCCGTAAAATCAGCTTTTTAAAAAAATAAAATCATACAATTTCATTCGAATCACATTATACAAACTCATCCAAAGATCAGGTGTATTATCAAATATTTTAGAGCCGAGTAGAACTATAAATATTTAACTAGAAAAATGTTAAATTCACACAGTACATTGGGCACATAGACACGTGCAAACACACATCCACTCCAAAGCAAACAAAACATTCTCCATCCTTCCAGCCTCATATATTCTGCCGTAAACAGACTATCAGTCCAAACGGCATGGGGCACAGGACGCAGCACGAGTCATTATTAGCGCTGCCATCCGTATTGTGTTGGGAATGAGCTGTGATTGCCAGTTATGTATCATATGCTGTGAATGTGCATTGACATGGCTGACTGCTCGGCAATATACGAGGCAATTAACTGGACTGCCCTATCTGAGACTAACGCTACCAGCCTGAGTAAGAGAACGAAGACACAAAGAAATACGGCACTAGACCGTCTTCTAGCGCTAAGGCTATGAGGGCCGGAAAGAGCATTTAGCAGCGGACCAAAGCTGGCCAGTTAATTTCGCTATGCTTTGTATATCTGTAAGACTGGAAATACACTGACAGTTTGGAGCACCAAAAGGAGAACCAAAGTGCAGCTATATCTGGACAATTGAGAAAATGTCCTGTTCGAAACCTATCTTTATGATGCTGTTGGTTTTGGTGCTTGTTACAGTGTGGCATTCCTAAGTGATTGTTTTTTCCAACAATCGTTTAATGATTCTGTGTTTCCCGAAAATATAGGTCAAGAAAACATTCAGAAACAGCTTCAGAAACAAAGTTTCTGGAGGGGCAAAAATGCAGACTAAGATGCAGTAGAATATCTTTCCATATATACAAATATAATTCTATGTATTTTCGTTTAAGAGAATGAAAGTGCAGAGGAGGGCTATATGTATTGTCTATGATAATATTGTAAAGTATTGTTTTAACAACGTGTGAGCTGACATTATCAAGTATCAAAAAATGAAAAACTTTCACCGCTTTAAGCTATTTTAATGTCATTTGACCTTTAAAATCAAGATATAAGCCTACTGTGCCATCTTTCCTCATGAGATCTGTCTTATACTTTCATCAAATGATATAGTTAAGCAATATCACGTGCAAGCTTGCTGTTTTCCCGAATATCTGCATGATTGTGAATGCCATATACATTTTTTTAAAGTTAACATTTTACGTCAGTATACTGTTTTTGCTTTGTTTCTTCAATGAACATTTCTAAATGAAACCACAGCAGAAATGTTTCAGTTGATTTGATTCAATTCATTGATTCAGTGTATGAATCAGTTTGATGAATGATTCAATGAGCAGATGAATCAGCCGCTTGGACAAATCTGATTCAACTCATGAAGACTTTCATGAGTTTTACTGTCAAATTTAAAGTATCGTTTAACTTTTAAAAAGTTTAAGGGGTCCAAAATTGGGAAAGTTAATTTCAGTCACTGCTGTGAACTCAACATCACTCAGAATATGAATAATATGAGCTTTGAGAGCACAAAAACACACATCAATGTAAAATCACAGAAAATATCGAGATATAAATTTTTTGGTCAATTGTCAATATCACAAACCCCTCATGAAAGCACAGTTTCTGAAGAGTAAACTTGTGCAAATGTGCTCTTGAACGCCATGATGGAAGAGAAAACCCATCCCACTGAACCAAGGGTAAATAAAGTAGTCCTCAAATGCTATGTTTGTTATTTACAGCAATAATCAGGCATTTATTCAGTCTTACACCGAATTTGCAGAAATTATTACTCAACCTGTGGGATATCAATCATGACTGTTAAATTTTCTTGAATGAATGTTTTAAATGAATCTTGTGTCACAAAGGTATTACAGTCTAGCTAGTTCATATCTGAAACAATGCATTTTACTATGGTGGTTCAGCTGCGAGTTATGTTGTTGTTGGGAAATGCACCACTATTGGTTGCTTAGACAAAATTGTGAGAAGGTGATTAGCTAAACCTGATTTGTTTACAAGTAATTTTTAAGTCAAGTCAAATCACCTTTATTTATATAGCACTTTAAAGAAAACACATTGTGTCAAAGCAACTAAACAACATTCATTAGGAAAACAGTGTGTCAATAATGCAAAATGATAGTTAAAGGCAGTTCATCATTGAATTCAGTGATGTCATCTCTGTTCAGTTAAATAGTGTCTGTGCATTTATTTGCAATCAAGTCAATGATATCGCTGTAGATGAAGTGTCCCCAACTAAGCAAGCCAGAGGCGACAGCGGCAAGGAACCGAAACTCCATCAGTGACAGAATGGAGAAAAAAACCTTCAGGCTCAGTTGGGGGGCCAGTTCTCCTCTGACCAGACGAAACCAGTAGTTCAATTCCAGGCTGCAGCAAAGTCAGATTGTGCAGAAGAATCATCTGTTTCCTGTGATCTTGTCCTGGTGGTCATCTGAGACAAGGTCTTTACAGGGGATCTGTATCTGGGGCTCTAGTTGTCCTCGTCTCCGCTGTCTTTCAGGGCTGTAGAGGTCCTTTCTAGGTGCTGATCCACCATCTGGTCTGGATACGTACTGGATCCGGGTGACTGCAGTGACCCTCTGATCTGGACACAGACTGGATCTCGTGGCCATGGTGACCTCGGAACAAGAGAGAAACAGACAAATATTAGCGTAGATGCCATTCTTCTAATGATGTAGAAAGTACGGTATTACAGTATTGTTCAAAATAATAGCAGTACAATGTGACTAACCAGAATAATCAAGGTTTTTAGTATATTTTTTATTGCTACGTGGCAAACAAGTTACCAGTAGGTTCAGTAGATTGTCAGAAAACAAACAAGACCCAGCATTCATGATATGCACGCTCTTAAGGCTGTGCAATTGGGCAATTAGTTGAAAGGGGTGTGTTCAAAAAAATAGCAGTGTCTACCTTTGACTGTACAAACTCAAAACTATTTTGTACAAACATTTTTTTTTTCTGGGATTTAGCAATCCTGTGAATCACTAAACTAATATTTAGTTGTATGACCACAGTTTTTTAAAACTGCTTGACATCTGTGTGGCATGGAGTCAACCAACTTGTGGCACCTCTGTTATTCCACTCCATGATTCTTTAACAACATTCCACAATTCATTCACATTTCTTGGTTTTGCTTCAGAAACAGCATTTTTGATATCACCCCACAAGTTCTCAATTGGATTAAGGTCTGGAGATTGGGCTGGCCACTCCATAACATTAATTTTGTTGGTTTGGAACCAAGACTTTGCCCGTTTACTAGTGTGTTTTGGGTCATTGTCTTGTTGAAACAACCATTTCAAGGGCATGTCCTCTTCAGCATAGGGCAACATGACCTCTTCAAGTATTTTAACATATGCAAACTGATCCATGATCCCTGGTATGCGATAAATAGGCCCAACACCATAGTAGGAGAAACATGCCCATATCATGATGCTTGCACCTCCATGCTTCACTGTCTTCACTGTGTACTGTGGCTTGAATTCAGAGTTTGGGGGTCGTCTCAAAAACTGCATGTGGCCCTTGGACCCAAAAAGAACAATTTTACTCTCATCAGTCCACAAAATGTTCCTCCATTTCTCTTTAGGCCAGTTGATGTGTTCTTTGGCAAATTGTAACCTCTTCTGCACATGCCTTTTTTTTAACAGAGGGACTTTGCGGGGGATTCTTGAAAATAGATTAGCTTCACACAGACGTCTTCTAACTGTCACAGTACTTACAGGTAACTCCAGACTGTCTTTGATCATCCTGGAGGTGATCATTGGCTGAGCCTTTGCCATTCTGGTTATTCTTCTATCCATTTTGATGGTTGTCTTCCGTTTTCCTCCACGTCTCTCTGGTTTTGCTCTCCATTTTAAGGCATTGGAGATCATTTTAGCTGAACAGCCTATCATTTTTTGCACCTCTTTATAGGTTTTCCCCTCTCTAATCAACTTTTTAATCAAAGTACGCTGTTCTTCTGAACAATGTCTTGAACGACCCATTTTCCTCAGCTTTCAAATGCAATTCAACAAGTGTTGGCTTCATCCTTAAATAGGGGCCACCTGATTCACACCTGTTTCTTCACAAAATTGATGACCTCAGTGATTGAATGCCACACTGCTATTTTTTTGAACACACCCCTTTCAACTAATTCAACTAATTGCCCAATTGCACAGCCTTAAGAGCGTGCATATCATGAATGCTGGGTCTCATTTGTTTTCTGAGAATCTACTGAACCTACTGGTAACTTGTTTGCCACGTAGCAATAAAAAAATATACGAAAAACCTTGATTATTCTGGTTAGTCACATTGTACTGCTATTATTTTGAACAATACTGTAGGTTCCTAACTGATGACGAAGAATTGACAGAGCAACCATCAAGTCTTAGACAGTGTTCTAGGTTATTACAAGTGGAGTTTTTAGGTCCTATAATTAACACCTCTGTTTAGCAGTAAGAAATTAATTGTCATCCAGTTTTATATATCAACTATGCATTCCATTAGTTTTTCAAATTGGTGTGTTTCACCGGGCCACGAAGAAATATAGAGCTGAGTATCATCAGCATAACAGTGAAACTTTTATGTTTGCTGATGATATCTCCCAAGGGTAACATATAAAGCGTGAAGAGTAGTGGCCCTAGTACTGAGCCTTGAGGTACTCCATACTGCACTTGTGATCCATATGATACATCTTCATTCACTGCTACGAACTGATGGCGGTCATATAAGTATGATTTTAAACCATGCTAGTGCACTTCCATTCATGGCAACAAAGTGTTCAAGTCTATGCAAAAGAATGTTGTGGTCAATTGTGTCAAACGCAGCACTAACATCCAATAAAACTAATAGAGAGAAACAACCACGATCAGATGGTAAGAGCAGGTCATTTGTAACTCTAAGAGTTACCTTTACCTTTACGAGGTGGTAATCCTTTTTCCAACTCAGTTTTTATTTTATTATTTTTTTTCTCTGACATTTCACTTGGAGGCTTTAACTTGCACTGTAAATAAAACAAAAACTGTGTGCGTCCTCATTTCAGGCTGCGAAGAAACAAAATGTGATTATTTTAAAGGGGGGTGATTCTTTTCATTAACCACTGTATATGCATAACACATTGCCAGACAGAGAAGGGGCAGACAAACAAACGGTGAACAAACAGGAGATGGGAGCACACAGAACATATGAATCCTGAGGGATGAAACCTGACTCACTGCCAAACTCATGACTCCAGCTAGTGAACATGCCATGACTGAAAATCAGACAAAAACATTATTTGATTGTGCATATAAGGCAGACTTTTGATGAGTTTTAGTACAAAGAAGAAAGAAAATGTTTAGCTGTTAATAAAGTCATTTGATTTGCAAATTACCAGACTGACTTAATACAGCATTCACAATGCATTTCTTTACAGACAGACTACGGAGTGTGGAAAAAAGGTGTGTTCATTCCATGTTTGAGTTACTGCAATATCGAGATTGTAAAAGCGTAAACTGAATTTTTAGACAGCTCTGACCGCTGCAACATAATGCGTAAATGCATAAAATAAATAAATTAAAAAATTCGAGCTCGGAGAAAGTTCATGCTAATTTCCACTATATTGGCACTTGTGTCAGCTCTGATATTGCAAAACATACTTGAATTGCATTATGAGGTGACACATTTCATCACACAATAATGTGTAGATTCTGAGTTTTGGGATTATAGCCTATACATTCACATTACTTGAGCTTTTTTCTTATTTTTGTCAATAGCCAGTTGATTCTTCTACCCTTTTTCCGACCCTGTGTGTATATTTGCAGGTCTTTCTCTTCATGTAGGTTTCAGGCTACAGTGTCACCGCTCTCTAATGGCTCTGGCTGCTGCTGTGATGGTGTCGGTTGGCCCTAGCTTTGCCCTCTCACTGATCAGTCTCTAATCCTCACTGATGGGGGTCTGCGCTGGGATTAGGGGGCCACGGGACCACATCTCTGGGGTAGCTGCTTGTCCCCCCTGGAGAGAGGAAACTCAGAAATATATGCTGAGACGGAAACTCAGAAGTTGACTGAAACGATACAAAGACGAGACATTGTTACTGGTGCTCGCTAAGTCAAAGAGAAGCATTATTATTCACCACGTTCAAACATTATTAGTGTAAAAAAAAATAAAAAGATTAAATCTTAAATCCGAGATCTTTAAGATCTTAAATTGAGCTTTTTGGTAAGAAGAGGTGCAAGGTTTGGCAAGGTTATGTTCAATAGCCCCTGCTAGCATAATACTACACATTATGCTAGCAAAAAATTATTTTTCCTTTGATGGTCATTAAAAAGTACTGAATTATGATCTTATTGATGTTTGTTCAAAAGTGTTTTTTTTTTTTTTAACCATATAAATACTTTAATCATCAATGATACATTGAATTGACAAGAAACTACTGTAAATACACTCATAATATAGTACTCCAAAAGTTTTCAATGTCAAATAAATGGGATTGGTATAGTCTTTTGCATGCACACAAGAAACTTTTTTTGTGCACTTAAGAGACTATTCACATGCACACAGGAATATTTTCGATGCTTGTGCGTTACATTTTCTAGTTTTACAGTGTATACTTTAACACATTTCTTTTGTGTATCTTACTATGAAGAAAACAAGAGCATGGATGCATATGAATTAAAAGAGATGTATCAGAGTGCATTGTCCGATATGATAAGTTTAATAGTTTCTCGTGCACACATGAATGTCTATATATATTTATTTATTTATTTATTTATTTTGTGCAAAGGTCCTTTTAGAGGCTCTGTTTTATGGTGCTTAGAATATCCTGAGAAAAACCCAGCTGCAATATAACCGGCATTTATGCATAATGAAAATGTTCCCATTAATCATCTCAATACTGTATAACATCTATATTTCATTATCAAACAATTAAAGACCAGGAGACATCATTCATTTTGTACATTCTTCCATCAAAAACTTTTTTCTTCACATATTTAGTGCTTGCATCACATCAAACTGTGTGTTTCTTGTGTGTTGACTGTCAAAATGAAAGGAAACAGCCTGCACAATCAGACAGAACAACACGGTGTAGCTCTTAACATACAGAAGGTGGGCATCTCGAGGATTTAAACGCATTCCTCCCCCCTTTCATGATTTAAAAGACCAGTCTGCAGAGTGAAGCATAGTTAATTCTGATCAGATCTCTCTCTCTCTCCCTCCACTTCCCCTGGCGTCTCTCTCTCAGCCTGACAGACATGGATGTGATCTGACGATAAACAGCCGAGCGGACGGACGCCTTGCGCGCGATTGACACGCCGGCAGGTCTCCACGCGTCCTCCCAGCACCTAATCCTGCCCTGTCAGGTCTAATTGGAGAGGTGGAGCCCCGTGTCACCGGGGCAGCTGATTGGCAGGACCCCGGCTTTGCATAGATATGAGCCGCAGATGAAGAGTGCAGTACTGCTCCACTGCTAATAGAGATATGAGGACTGATATGAACGCACACACACACACATATATGTGCATGTTTTACACACAAATGCACAGTTATTTACTATACCGTGAGAGTTTACAGATCACAGATACCTGTACACAATGAACTATGATTGATCATGATCTAAAGATAACAATTTCTCTCTCTCTCTCTTTATAGGATTTTAATAAAATAGTTGATTTTATTTCAGCTTATATCAATTAACGAAATGTTTTTTTATCAGTTTTGGTAATAACCCTGGATGCCACCTGCATGCCTGCACAAATCTCACAGCACTAATGTTGTGTGTCAAACATTTCTGCTAGTTTGGGACTGTGAGCATTACACATGTGAATACAAATTAAGAGCCTAATAAAACCCCTTCCAAGGCATACGACTTACATCAAGAGTCTTTCCCCCTGAAATTTAGAAATCTAAATTGGTGAATCTAGAAGAAATCTACAGATGCAAACAGATGGAGGATAGGCTACACTCTAAAAAATGTAGTAAATCTGAGTAACTGCATCTGTACATTAATAAATAAAACTGAGTAGAAATAAGTTAACATTAAACATTAAAAATAACAATATTTATACATTAACTTTTTATTTATGAACTTTTTTTTTATTTCCTCTAAACCTTTATAAAATAGTATTCCATACAACCACAAATACATACATGACATTGGTTTTATTTAATTTTATTTAAATTTTACTCAATTATTTTGGTAAATTTAATTCAAACAATCAAGTAAGATTTTCAGAGATTGTATTAAGTTAATTAAGTTAAATATTTACTAAATATTTACCTTGAGTGTAGTAGGTTTAAAACAAACTTCAATCTAAATGTGGATTTTGAAGGTTTTATTTGATGATGGTGATGATACAGTCCTCCCTCAAATGTGAAACTAAGTCCTTGTCAGTCACCATCAGTTATTGTGTATGTGTACATGCATAGCAATAATAATATTAATGTATTTGACTAAAACATTAAGGCAATTCAGTATTCTGATGCTTAGTTGTGTGAAGCTAAAAAGTTATTTTGCTTGTGAAACAATAACTATTTTAAAAATTAATTTTAACCATGCTTGCAGTGCAGGGCCAGGCAGGCAGCATAATGCAAAGTTAACAAAATAGCAGCAACAACCTTCTTCAGTTTAGAGTGAATATTTGTGTTGATTTAAAAGTGTTATGTGTTCTGATAACACCAAAATAATTAAAATGATGTAGTGCCTTGTGCAAAAAAATAAACAAATTATTAGTAAAACACACCGCTCTGCTTGATGCAGTTTTCTTGGTTATTCTAAATATATACTTGAAACTAGTAGCATAGAAAATGTTTTCTAAACATGCACATTGTGGGATGTTTTCCTTTGCTGCTCTATAGTGAATACTAAGGAGACCATGGTTTCTGTGTGAACTGATTATTTTTTAGACATCTTTTGAAAATTATAGTTTGAGGAAGATAAAATTTATTTACTTTTTTTATTATTATTTTTTAAAAGGAAGTGTTGCGTTAATATATATACTTTTATGAGAAGTGCCCTTTATTTCACTTGAGCCCCTGCCCCTCAAAATGTCTGTGCACGTCCCTGCATACAGTAATATGCATTATATATTTTAATACATACATTCATATATAATAATAATAATAATAACAAAAATAATAATATACAAGTAATTAATAATGCCCTCTTAATTAATGTTAATTACATTAATTCATTAAAAATGAATTGCATTAATAAATTAATTGCCCCGAGGTGGAAATGCAGCCAAAATGCAAAGCAGTATATTTAATTGCTAAGAAATTATTAATGTATGTTACATAATGGTTTTTATAATCCACCTCTTATGTGACAATGTTTTCACATATTTTTTTCACCATTTTTGAGGGAATAAAAGGCGATACAACTGTTGTGATGCAATATCAATAAAGCCCCACAAAATATTTAAAAAAATATAAAAAAGGTAATATCATATTTATAAAAAAACAAAGTAAAAAAACAAACAAATGCTGCTTCTCTACTATTTAATATAAAAATTAAATACAAAAATAAAATAAAAAATTGTGTCTGCTAAATCAAAGTAAAGTAGTGCAACCAACATTGAGGGGAAAAAACAGGAAGTGATGTAACAGAGGATTCCTGCAGACCCTCTTGACTATGTGTCAAGGTCAATAAATAAAATAATAATAATAAATGATAATAAAGCAGATAATTTGACCTTTTTATGGCAGGATTAGTTGAGGTTGAAAAATGTTGTGGTGTTACTCACCATTAACAATGATTTTGAATAATTAACAGTAATAACTATCTTTAATCTATTTGTCACATTCATAAAAAAAAAAACGTTTCCTGTTGTGTCAAGCAATGGCCTTGCACTCGTGTCATACGGTCAATGTGTTTAAGTGTATAGATTTGGTATTATTGTTCTTCCTCAGATCATTAGGTGAGTGTTTGTTGCATGACCTCACCGCTGTGTGTGTGATTGACAGCTGCCACTGACCTGGAGCAGTCAGAAAGCCGGAGGTCACCAGGTCAGACAGAGCAGACCTCAGCCCCTCATCTGCATACAAGCCTTCATTAGTAGCAGCACGCAGCCTGCATAACAGCACCAGAAATGACTAAAGCAGCTACAGGAGAGTCTGTGCTACAGAGAGCACATTTAATCAGGGCAAGGTACAGTTGCAGTGGCCATATTCAAGTATAAAACAAACAATGTAGATCAGATTTCTGTGCACGCTATCCAATTTGTTTGTTTATTTTACAACATACAGATGGTTTTATGAAAAAAGCTCACATTTAGACATTAGTGCATGAACTGTTCTAGTCTTCATGGATCTTATGGGAATTAATATGCAGGCAAGACTTCTTGTTTAAATATTACAAACGTTTGGGAAAATATTGTATACTAATGCAAAGTAATGTGGTGCAACTATAGAGATATTTGTAATGTGGTGCAACTATAGAGATATTTGTAAATGACCAATTTATGAAACTTTTATTATGAAAAACTTTTTGCTTTAAATAGGCTACATTGGATAATTATATATATATATATATAATATACAGTTAAATAGTGAACACACATACAATTCAGAAGTTTGGGGTTTGTAATGAATTTTAATGTTCTTAAAAGTCATGCATTTATTTGATAACAATTTTTTTTTTAAAGTAATATTGTGAAATATTATAAAAAAAAAAAAAAAAAAAAAAACTTTTATATATTTTAAAATGTAAGTTATTGTGATGCTAAATCTGAATTTCCAGCATCATTACTCCAGTCCTCAGTGTCACATGATCCGTCAGAAATTTTCTAATACGATGATTTGCTGCTTAAGAAACATTACATTTTATTTTATTTTTTCCAGGGCTCTTTGATGAATTGAAAGTTCAAAGGAATGTCATTTATTTGACATTTTCTTTTGTAACATTATAAATATATTTAGTCACTTTTGATCAATTTAATGCAATAACAACAACAACAAAAACGTACCAAACCAAAACCTTTAAAAGCTAGTGCATGTGTAAGGAAAATTACAGTAGTTATTAATAATAATTACTTTAATGTTTTGATGAACATTGTATAAAGGTTTTTTTGAAATCAACTTGAACACACATTTAAAAAAATATATATAATAAAATTAAAAAAAAAAATCTAAATTAGAGTAAGAGAACACTTTTTCTGCAGTTTTCCTACTTCAAAATTCCATGTTTAAATCAGTGTGTCACATGCTTTACATTTCCACATGTAATTTAGACCAATTGTTATATATTTTTATTTTTATGAACGCTCTTATTTGCCATCAGCTCAAGTAAACCCATGACATACTGACAGTCTGTATCTGTAGTGATCACAGCTTTGTCGGTTAACCCTGTTTGCTCTTTAAACTCTAAACAGAGAGGAAATTAGTCTCAGGAAGTAAGGCTCCAGCGGCGCAGATGGACTGAGTGTGAGAGGAGGCTGACTGGGCCACAGCGGGACTGGAGCGCTGGGATGCCCGCTGTGCTCTGGAGGAAATTCTCAGGGCAATCGATGCTGGGGATTACGGCTGGGTTTTGGGCTCAAAGGCCTAGATCTCGGCGTCATCCTCTAGGGGGACGTTGGGAGCGCAAGTGGAGAGGCGAGGAGCTAACCTGGAACTGTCAAGTGCGCATGAAGGGCTTCTGAAAGCCAGACGGGAAGATTCGCAGGGACCGCTTCAGTGCACGGAGCCGCTCGCGCGTGCTCACCATGCCACAGTAACCTTATTCAGTATTCTATGGAAGACGGAGCTACTCAAAGTCTGAAGTTGGAGGGGAAAAGCAGCTGGATGTGCGTAACTCACTTCTCGCTACTTGCTATAGAATCATGCCAGGCATCCATATTGATTCTGAATGGTCAACGCAATCATCTTCACTCGTGCTCCCCGGAGTGAAACCCAACTCGTGACTCATTACAAAATCAGAGTGAAAAAAACACGCGCACAAGAAGACCATGGGGAAATTACAGGAGAGCTATGGTGAATGTCAGAGTTAAACAGCATAATTAATCATAGCAGAAAAAAAGATGAAGCAAAAGGGGGGGGGGGGGGGGGGGGGACACATTGTTAATAAACTTAATAATTGCATTTCTTATCAGTTCAACCATGAACTGATCTGCATCAGATGTCTGCCTGGCTTTCAGTGCCAAAAACCAGTGACCTGAACACATCTGCAATAAATCTATGCGAGAAAGTTGATTTCATCTGGCAAGTTTTGATTAAAATGATCACCTAATCTGAATTAAAATTATAAACTGATACAATTTACAGTGGACACAAACCAGTTCACACTTAAAAATGTAGTACGTTCAGTACCGCCCAAAAGTTTGGAAGTGGTAAAATGTTGTTGTTGTTGTTGTTGTTGTTTTAAAGAAGTTAATACTTTTAAAAAAAGTGGCATTAAACACATTTATAATGTAAAAAAAAAGAGAAGAAAAAATAATCAGTTATGAATAAATGCTGTTTAAAACTTATTCTTCACATCATGTACATTAATGTTTCTCCACTATGCCCTGCCTTCTGAAATGTCGATTTTTACAAAAGCTCATCATTTTGACAAGCAAGGTGTGCTCTGATTGGTCAGTTATCCAGTGCATTGTGATTGGCCAGAAATGTCACCCGCATACTGTAGACATTAAAGTGATTAGTTCACCCATTAAAGGCCTAGTTCACCCAAAAAAGATCATTTTGTCATCATTCACCCTCATGTCGTTCCAAATCTGTATGAGTTTCATTCTTATGTTGAACAGAAAAGATATTTTGAAGAATGCTGATAATCAAACAGTTTTACACTTTTACCAACGAAGTCAATTGGGACCAACAACTGTTTGGTTCATCAAAATTCTTCAAAATATCTTCTTTTTGTTCAACATAAAAACATAATACATAATAAAAACTACTGACCCCACACTTCTGAATGGTAGTGCTTCGTTTTGCACTAAAACTCTTTTATCTGCACTGTTTGTTCACTTCACTGGTTTGCACTCTGCCATGTGCCTTGTGTTGCTTTATTTAACTTGATTTTTAATTTTATTATATGTCTTTTTCCTCTTATTGTATAGCTGTATCTTATATTTTATATTTGATCTAGATTTATTAGGCTCTACTGTTAGTGTTTCTGTATGCACCGGGGTCCGAGAGTAACGCAATTTTGATTCTCTGCATGCATGTACTGTACATGTGGAAGAATTGACAATAAAGCAGACCTGACTTGACTTGTGTGTGTGTGTGTGTGTGTGTGTGTATTCACATTCCTTGGAAAGCAAACAGGAAAAAGTTATCTGGGGCTTGGGTGTTGTTCAGCTGAATTTGAGTGTTTTCAGCTGATAGTACCAACATCATTCATCAATTTGACCAGATCAATATAGTCAATAACAGCACCCTTAGCCTACTCCCAGCAGTGCCATGGATGGAGGAATCAGAAGCAAACTAAAAATGTTGTGAATGTATTATGCATGCATGCTTTGCGTTTTAAATGAACAACATGCTTTTCCGATAAAATCACTATTTAGCTGACAATGTCTTAATGTCAGTATTGTATTCAATAGTTATTTAATAAATATATTAAAAAATATATATGATGATACCGGAATTGTAATTTGGATGATGAAATCACAATAATCAAATTTAACCTTATTGTTTGCCCTTAAATAAACACTTTCTGTAGTAGGCTAGCCTACAGACGATGTAAGAATCAGGATGCATGTGACAGGAGGATCTCTGATGCTGGTGTGTTGGTATTAATAAGAAAGAGCTGTGAATCGTTCGGAGTCGGACGCATCTGAATTCAAGCCTCGCGAAGACACGGATGAGCAGCGAAACGTGCCTCGACTGATCATAAGACGAACCGGACACCGGCACAGGTTTACCTCCAGACTCTGAAACTCTCTGGAAAGTTCGGATCTACCGAAACAATAGATTCACGAAACAATAATGACTGTTTAGCGAATAAATAAACACATTCATGTGAATAATATGAGATCGTTAAGTTGAAATCTTTAGTATTTGTAAACTCTACAAAAAGCGTGTTTATATCAATCATTCTTCAAAAAAAAAAAAAAAAAAAAAAACCGTAAATAAGGAGCTGGAACTTTAAATTATGAACATGCGTCTCTAATGAAAATAATGCACCAGCAGCGTTAACAGGGGTGAGTCAGAGGACCTTAATAACGTGCATATGGAGAGACTATATAACTATATAAGACCCAGTTCTTAAACAATCGAGACACCTGGTGGTCTGCTTTTGTCATTGCATGTGAAACACAGATAAACTTACAACTTTTAACATTCAAAATATCCAAATGATTATTTATTGACATTATTTTGGAAAAGTGTATAAAAAAATGTGTTTTATGTTGGGTCACAATTGTGACCGGTGGGATAATGTGTGTACTGAAATAACATATTCAATAACATATTCTGCGGTCATAAAAAGTGTTATATATCTTAACCCAGCTATTTAAAACTGTTTGATCACATTATAGGGTCACTATTATGCATATAAAAAAAAAAAAAAACTTATGAAACATTTATTGGAACACTGAGATTAATAAAAACTAAAAATTAATTCTAAATATTGACTTTTTTGTAAAATATTTTTTTTTCTATATTCATTTTTAGAGTATTACAACATCATTATTGTACATTTTTCGTAACATTTGAATTTTTAATTTAGTGCAATATTTTGTCACTGAAACATTTTATTGTCATTTTCACTAACAACTGCAATTAGATATTTTTAGATTCTAGATAGAAGAAAAATCTAATCTACTCTAAGCACCTCACACCCTGTATGGTCCTGATTTGTTAAAAGTGCCTATTGTGTTATCAAATAGTTTAATAAGTAAATATCAAAAGCACAAATCTAATGGAATTAATGCACATCCTGCAACTTTAAAATAAGGACATGAGACCGATTTTACAAGATTGATTTATTAACTATGATACAGGTCACAGAAGGCCTTACTGTTTATACACCATTCCCATTGAGATTAATTACCAACTTGTAATGACATGTATTTCTGTTTAATGTAACTTCATTTATTTCCGTACTCATACTAGTATTTGTTTGTTCTTATTTTTATTGTATTTTTTAATACTGAGAGCGGCAGACCCCTCTCCCTGACCTGGACTTGAATCATGCACTACGTCATCGTGGCCTTTACACCATTCACAAAAAAAAAAAAAAAAAAAAAAAAACTAAAAAACTGTTAAAAATGCTTGGTCTCATTTTTAATTATTAAAATAAAACATAAAAAAACACCTTTTCTATCACCATTGACTACAGGGCAATGTGTCAGACCCCCTAACGTACAAATAAACAACCATCCTGAATATAGTTTTGCTCCTTTCTTCTTTAACTTAACAGACAATCTGTCATCATTGTTGAAAAAGAAAATGAAACAAAAAATAAAGTGATGCAGCCAAACAGAATTGCTGAACCAATGTCACATTTTTAATGTCGCTTTATCTTCGTCCTCCCCTGCCCTTTTTTAATTACTTTTGTTTTGTTGCAGTTTTTTTTTTTTTTCTCTGCGAAGGACAAGTGGCTCTGAAAGAATACATTGAAAATACACAGCGAATGCAGAATTCATACACAAAGTACCAGGGGCATATAGGCCACACAGCTCCGGAATTCCCAAAATATACCATTACTCCTGCTCTCTGAGGGCAAAAGATGTAATGTTTAAGCAAAAATGGGTAAGGAGTTGCTCATCACAGCCAGTCAGAAGTCAGAGTAGATGTTGATTAGCATGTTATAATGGGACAGGCCAGGTGTGGTTCACTTTCTGGTTAATATATATTACTGGGAGAGATATGCACAAAAATGATGTGAAATCCACTGTGGCATACATTCATTTATTTCCATAAACATGATCGTTTCACAGTTTAACAACGCCTCCCTGCTTGAAAACCACGGCTCAAAAAAGAAAATAGAGACTCTTTTGAGTTCAAATAAACAAAAGTCAAAGATTACTAGTCTGGATTACAAAGCATAAATGCTGGGGAATATTAGTATATGTTTGAATGCTGAAGCGCAGCTGATTTCTGCTTCAACCCTATTTTGCTACAAAGTGATTTAGGTGATTGTGAATGTATCCAGCATTTCCTAGAAGAGAAAAAATAATAGATGTAGCATCAGTGATTTATTTTAATCAGGCAATACCTACTTTGTCCACTGGGGGCTCCAAGAGCCCACAAAAGGACACTTTAGCTTTCCCCTTTCCGTGCCCGGATTTCCTTCCCCTAATCTTTCTTCTGGTATTTTATAAACAATGTCATCCTTCGGAGGTCAACTCTGAAGTGCAGATATTTACTCAGTCTTGATAAAATGACACTTAACTATTCTCACTCTGATAACGCACCATGTGATGTGGTTTTCAAACACATTGAAGACTTTTCTGAACGCCATTATTTCATCCAGCTATGCCTCTATCTTCACTCTCATCCTCCTCAGCTCAGTGATTCAATGCCATCTGAATAAGTACATGTAGACACAGTGTCTCCTTTAGTGCATACTTCCCTTTACCTTCTGGAGCTGTGAGGTAACTCTTGATTTAGTGCATACCTCTCTCCTTCAAACGCAGGTGGACCACAACCTTTACCCATCCCTTAGAACCCATTACTCATTGGTTCACCGACCATGTGCGCAAAAGCAGTCCACAGATCAAGCGTGAGCCAGAAGGGAGGGACTTCCTGCAGACGTGTAAAAAGAACAATAATAAAGCTCCCAAATGAACAGACACTGAACAAAGACGAAGATCCTCGCGGAGCAGGAAACTGAAGGTTGTCTGGTTGTGAGGACATTCTGCAATTAAAGAAGCGTTAGTCTTCCAGCAATTTCTGGAGGCTCATGTGACGGGGGAGAAAGGTGAGGAAAAGACTTCAGATCCCAGAATGCTGTGCAAAAGCATTCCACAGACTCTAGTTTTGTCTTTTGATTTGTGTCTTTCTTGTCACAAGTGAAACAGATTAAATAAGGTGTACGAATCATGTGTTGCTGCATTGGGAAAAAGCATTTCTTTTTTTCTAATATGAGAATAACTGCGGTCGGAGGGTTACAACAAATATCTGGTGAATATAAAGGCCACCCTGTTGGCCCGCTTAACTTTATTTCAAATATGAGGTGGGGTTCAGCCCATTTGTTCATATATATACACCCCAACACCCATTGGTCGCCAACTGATGAAGACAATGCTGGACCAGCAAGAGAAGAGTGCATCATCTACATCACATGGACCCATTAGAGATCTATGTTTGGGGTTACCACACTTCCCCAGCCAGTTATCTATGTGTGAGATTTTACGGAGAATTTATGGAGTAGCATGATGCAGAAAGCAATGAAGTGTAGCTGACGTAGCTCATGTACTCTTGACCTCTTTCGTTCTCGCTCCTCTACTGCTTTTGCTTGTGATAAGTCAGGCACGGCCGTGCAATCTCCCCGGAAGTTTCTTCCATTCATTTAATCTCTTTCAGTGCTCCCAAAGTGTGTGTTGCTCCGTAGGGGTGTGATGGGGGTGGAGCGAAGGCAGCAGGCTCTGGATTGGAGATTGAGGGGTTGGGGGTGGAGAATGGGGCGGGGATTGTCGGGCTGGGCTGAAGGGCGGGGCTACAGGTTGTAATGGGGTGTAACAGGCGGAGTAGGCGGAGCCTGGTATAGAGGAGGCAGAAGACAAGGTGGTGGTGGGCGAGGTGGGCTGTCCAGGCAGACCGCTGGGTGTGTCGGCCAAAGGCTGATTGTAGAAGAAGAAAGCACACTGGTAAATAAAGGTCTCGATGACTGTCTGGTAGGTGCGTGTGGCCGTTAGCGCGTCCATGGTGGTGAAATCGGGCCGCATTAGCGTCGGCCAGAAACAGATGGACAAGTTCTCGCTGGTCATCAGGTTCAGGCGGTTGTTTTGACTCACCCTGAGAGAAAGAGAGAAACAGTGAGAATGGAAAACATTTGAGTGAGTGAGATTGGTTGTGTGTTGCCCTAGGGATGTCTGGCATTCTCACTTGTTCAGGTGCGTGATGACGTATTTGAAGACCTCGCAGTTTTCTCGAGGGAACCTGCGGAGCACGTCCTTCATGGTGTGGAGACGCTGCTCTCGATCACCGATTTCTGCAGGGGGCCGAGAGGGAGCACAGAATGAGACCCAAACACATTTATCTTCCTTATGCTTCACAGGTGTCCACTTGTCCCAGAACACACAAACAGAGAGAGAGCGACAAGACACGGCTTGAGGACCCTTCAAGACCAATCAATGTGTTTCTGTAATGTCAAGGTCTCTCTTAATGGGACATCTCAAACATTGTGTCCTACTCGTTTCGGTAAAGTAAAAAAGACACAAACCCCATACTATTAAGAGAAAGTAGATAGACATGTTTTGAATTATTATCAACTGTATGAACCATAAACGTAATATCAAGCTGTCTCCCACGTATACAACGTGTTCAACCCTGTTACCATAATGATGCACTTGTTAAGTTTCATCAAGTTGTAACATTTTGGAAGTACAAATCACATTTCATTTTCTACACACATACATTGCATTTGTCAAGCTTAACCTTCAACTCTGTTACCAAAGTCCCAACAACAGGGTTGAATGTTGCAAATAACATAAGAGGGAAAAAAATGTACCAAAAATGTAAATACTAGCAAACTAGCTAGTCAATGTCGAGTGACGCTTAATTAAAACTTAATCTGCAATTGTTACCTATTCTCTTATATTTAGCATTTTATTATATATAGTAGAACCTTTAACCAATGATTGATAGATAGATAAAGATATAAAGATTATAAAGATAGATGAAAAGGGTGTGTGTGTGTGTGTGCGCAAGCGAACAAAACGTCCCATCAGTCTCATCTGGGGTGACCGAGGGATTGTTCAATGAAGCACGGTGTCTCACACACACAAACAGTTCATGTACAAAAATAAATGTGTAGTGTGTGCACTGCAGTCACACACAGAGACACACACACACACACACACACACCCTGGGTGCAGCGAGCTTGATGGTTGCGGTGAGTCAGAACGGCTTACATCAGCCCTTAACGCTGTGAGCCCTGTGAACATGTGACCTCTACGGCAGATGTGTTCCTCCCTAGTCTCACACACACACTCTGATGTCAGCGTTACACACACACACACACACACTGACATCAGCATTAAACATTGTGACCCCAGATGCAGAGTTACTACAGTAACTAGAAAAATAAATGTGCAGAACCACAATAATGCCAGGTCATTTTTTTTATAGCTGCTAGCTTGGATGTAGTTTGTTTTCTAGAGTGTTCTGGGTCATTTCTTACGGACCCACCAGCAAGTTCCAGAATACAACATGTTTTTTATCAGTTATAACTCTAAGAGAGAAAAAAAGCGCAGAAACTAAACAAGGATGAAACTTTATAGTGCACAAATGTTGAGCACCTGTGTTCAAACAGTGTTCACTTCGCATGTTTACATCAAAACTGAAGGATCCTTTGGGCTTAAGTTTAAAGCTATATGTTTTTATGTGAATGCTTGGGTATTAGTAAACACGTGATATCAATTTCGTCATCAATACTATATAGGCACGATTTTAATATTCAGAAGGTCTTAAAGCAGTGCAGGTGCTTCCTGTGTTTTCAGAGACTAAGACAGATCAAGCCAGTGACAGACGGACCGGAGCAAAGCCCCGCCCACCACCTGCAGAGAGTGACACGGCAGTCAGGTGACCTGCCGTCTGTCCTCTCCCTCTATTATCCCTTCCTTCTTACTCTCAACAGGCTTTTGTAACGTTCTTGTATTAAGTAGTGTTTGGTTATAAGTGTAGCTGTATTTGTACTATTAATAAGTGGCTTTGCCAAAACAAGCATCACTATTATTATTGATTGTATTTAGGGCAACCCTAAGCATTAAAGTCATAATATCATTTACTTGCCCCAATGCCGTTCCATTTCTTCTGCAGAACATGAAAGAAGACAGTGTGAAGGACGTTGGTAACCAAACCAGTTTTTTCTTTCAAAATATCATCTTTTGTGTTTCACAGAAGAAACAAACTCAGACACGTTTGGAATGACATGAGGCTGAGTAAATAATGACAAGTTTAATTTCTAGGTGTACTATCCCTTTAATCTTAACTTCCCGCTTAGAACATGTTAGCAACCGAACGGCGATGCCCATAGCATTATGTTCTCAAGACGGGCACAGGCAAGATCCCCTCACATTATCATCAGAAAACATAAAAATCTATTTTTGGTTTGAGAAACTATTATCAGCTTGAATTAGTATCTGCTTTTGTTTGTATCTAGCAGATTAAATTCACTTAAAAAATATGCAGCTGACTCACTACTGAGATTTTTTTTCTTGTATAACAAATTTATATACCGATATTTTCTTGTATGCCAAAATTTAACAAATGGAACCAATCAGATCTGCTCTTTGGTGCTTAACCAGTGCAGGTTTGGGTGTTACTCTATTTTCAGCTGAGCATGGCACGACTTGAAAGGGCTTGTTAATTGAGAAACAGTCTGGAGTGAAGGACTAATGGCAATCTTAGGCTTAAGTCTCATCGCTTGTTGCTGGCTTGGAGCGATGCCTAGAGTAGACAATGCTGAACTTCACACTGAGAGAGAGTGAGTGTATTGAAGAATGGGGAGTGAAGTCTATAATACCGCAACAGGAAGACGCACTGCGGAAACCCAATCCATTTCTACTCGCTGGCTTCTCCCTTGTTTTTCTTTGTCTGCCTCCAACAAGAGCTCTCCGCACACAGGACGTCCAGCAGAGGAGATCTCCAGAGCACACTAACCTCAGAGGACTACAACCGAGCACGGTAAACATCTGGCCGTGGAAAACATCTGTCCTTGTTTTTATTGATAGTGAGAGCCTAGATAGGTCCATTCGTCTGCTCACTGTCGTGTTGATACTTACTGAAGGCCTCCACCAGCTCCGTCTGCATGTTGTAGGGTACCAGAGGATCCGGCAGCTCTGAGAAGAAGCTCTTCATCGCTCCTGCCACCGTGTTCACAGACATGTCCTTCTCGATCAGGTCAATGTTAGGGTCTATAATGTACAGGAAGAGAGAGAGAATTCGATTAGACTTTCAAATGGAAGTTTGTGAATGAATGCAGCTTCTCAAGCGATTCACAAATTAAAGTCGTTAAATTACAATAAATCAGTGTGCATTTTTGCTGAGCATTTTCTCCTTACACGGACAGTGTATCAAATTATAAAAAATGTGCTTGAAACCACCCATTTCCTACCGTCATGAACATGTGGCCAATCCCGTCAACCTCCGCCAATCGCGGTGAGCTTTTAATCCACAAATCAAAACGCTCCTTACTGAACAGACTCGAGAAGCTCAATGCTGCACTTGTACTGTGCATTGTTCCATGATCAGGTCCTTCATGTAATGACATTTTAATGGGTACTCTTTCTATTAGCATCCAATTACAATTTCTACAAAATCACATTATGATTTATAAATCGTTCGCACAAAATATAGCTACCATGTTAGCCTGCTGTCTTATACAACAAAGTTACACATACCCTGTTTATTCAGATCAATCTGAAATGTTATTAAATAAGTGTTAAATGTCCACATATTTAATTTTATAACAACAATTATGTAATGTGTTCTATTGTTGTTATTATTAGTAGTAGTAGTATCAAGTTCACAGTAACTTTGGATCAGGCATTAAAACAGCTACCACACGGATATTGAACATTTGCGTCACAAATTGCTATTGAACAATACATTAATTTGTATGTTATCACTAACAGAAAACAAATTGCAAATGAAAGTAATAAGATTGAGAAAACTCACACAAGGCCAAAAGTGGCTAAAGCTACAAACATAGACAAGTACTCCATGTTTGTATTACAATTAATATCTTTCAGTCCAGCATGTTAAATCCAGTTGACCCCAGATCAGTTACTCTAGCCGTCCTGAATCTATTTTATCAGAGATCGATAAAGGCTGTGTAGCACCTGATTGTGAGTCGTCTGACATTTCGCTGGAGCTGGCCGGGATGCTTCGGAACACATACCTGCGCAGTAATTTCCTCCGTAATTGTACCGTCACCTGCCTGTGCAGGGTTTTGATCGATCAGACACGAGCCTTCGCCTTCTATTAGCTCATGCCTGTCCAAACCGGGCCAGACCAGATCAGTGGAGCATGCGCTCGCGGTTCATTACCCAAACCAATCTGCTGGTAATTAACTGACCTTCTCTTCCAACGCAAACACACAAACAGGACAGCCTACACTGATGGACACGTGCACACACACATTTAATTAGCCATACCTTCTGTACCATAACTTTCTGCATTTTTATAATAAAAAAAAAAAAAAAACTTTGTTCACTTGATTTTAGACCAGTTTTACAAATGAGGACGTGCCCAAATTAATTTTTTTTTTTTTTTTTGCAATTCTGCAGGTTTTGCTTACTTTTGGGTACAAATTCGTCCCCAAAATATGGTTAAGTGGGTGAACACACACACACACACAAACACACACACACACACAGTTTCTTTAAAGAGCCTAATGAAAACAAAGAGAGAGATTTGGGGCCATGACTTTCGTCCATGTCTAATTTATTTTTAAGAGTGAGAAGTTTAAAACAAATAAATTACATATTCATTTAAACAATATATTTTATTAGCTATTCTTATACAATATTTATAACATGTATATAAATTATATATATATTAAAATATAATATAAAACTTTTAAATCATAGAATATTATATTATGCCCTATTATATTATTCACATATACATATATAAACAAATGCCTATACACACAAATAAACATATACTAGTCCGAACTATATATACACGTCATACCATCTTTAAAAATAAGCAATGGAAAACAGACACTGGGCTGCGTCTTCTCAAGTATGCACATAATACAAGCATAATCTATGCACTCTGACAGTATGCTTCATAATGGCCCACAGTGGGCTGGAGTAATAGCTGTGGATCAGTCCCAGTTAATTGAGCTCATCTGCTCTACAATGTGCTCATCGACGGAAATGTGATCCACACACTGAGGAATAGCACTCATTTCTGATGTCAGCTGGGTCTGCTGTGACTGGCCCACTCAAACTTTTCCCCAAGGCAAATATGAGTAACTGAGTTCAGTATGTACTGTGATATCCATGAGATGTCTCTAGATAAGCTGCTTGAACAGCAGGGTAATGTAAGAGCAGGCCAGACAAGCAGCGAGAGGGAGTTATACTTTAGTAATGTTCTTAGCTTCACAAGCTTTTTTAAGTGGTACTTTTGAAACCGTATCATGGTATCATAAAGATTTCTTCAAAGTACAAGGGAAATAAACCATACATGGGTCAAATACAAGACCTCCTCATCAAATAAAATGTATAAAGGTGATTTATATACAATGAAAGCATATTAAATGCAAGTTTCAAAATGTGGGAGATATAATTTATCACTGTCATTCAGCATAATAGAAATATTTAGATAAAAATGAAACAATATACTTATGACTTTACCTATTTTCCAGACTATAAGTCGCACTTTTTTTTTTTTCATGTGTTTTGGAGGAGGCGTGGCTTTGGAGAGTGATTTTCAGGAAGGATGAAATCTTATGCTTTCAAAGCTAGCTTACTATTGCTAGCCTCTCTGAAGTTGCCTACCTTACCTTTAATGGCATCTAATAATTATTGTAGTAAATATGCCTGTATCATTGTAAAAATGTCACCAAGACGAACGGAAACACTAACAGACAGTTTCCTCCAGATATTATAGACCTCCTTGGCTTTTTTGACTTCATTTTTTCTTGACAAGACAGCAGCTTTGTAAGGGCACTTTTGTAGTGAACATAAGTCTTATCTGAAACTCTACAAAAGATATTGCAGGACTTCTTATAACAATATGTGTGTCTGATATCACATACTGTCTAGTATGTACTACATTTGATAAGAAACAAGCTTCACAACTATTAAAAAAGTCTGTTCTATTTAGTATGAATGTGTAGTGTTATCAAAATCTGGATGTACAGTACTACATCCGCTATGTTGTCATCTTCACGTAGTCTACTATTAATACACAATTTTTCTGCGCCAATGGCCACATGATGACACACTTCGGATTATTGACTACTAATAATATTGAGTCCGTTTCGTCTACAGTTTTATGAACACTACTCTATGAATTCTTACTACTCATTTTACATACTATTTTACATACTACATGCTATACTACTATATAGCAGGGAAATATGCATATTCATACGCAGGGATTTTCTTATGTGTAGTAAACTTTTAAACTTAATACATATAATATTTGCCAAAATGTTTATGACAAAAATATACATCAACACCACAAATCTGACAAGAATAAAACAAAATACCTAGGAAAACAGAGAGAGAGTCTATAACAATAACTATACAATAAGTGTAGCTTTTAAAAAGGACTGTCGATCAGCTACTGTAACATTGGTGAATAAACTTTTTTGGGTGAAGGTAGAGCGTCTGTCATTTAGTCTGACATGATTTAGTGCAGCGGTACTAGCTACACACGGAGTCTTCATTTTCCCGTTTTCTGATGGATGTCAAACAGCTTTACTATACTAAGTTACAACCAATTAAGTCGGAGTGTCAACAAGAATCAACCATTGTGTCAACAAGAATCAACCACTGGATTATTTACAATATTACTGTGTATTATGTGCAGTGTCAACACAACATCAATATTTCATTTTTCATTCACTATTATGATCATCATCACATAATTCATTCTCATTTCAAAACTGCCATGGTAGCTTTGACCTGAGAGCTTAGACTGATTCAAACAGACAACATTTTTGTGTGATTCAATACAAGAATCGGCTCATTTGTTTTGTTGTTTGTTTTTGTGTGCATCTAAAAAAGATAATATGATTTTGTTTTAGGTGCATATAGTATAGACTTCTCATAACATTAAAATTCACACTGCAAGATGCAAGACAATATGATTTTTTGCTGAGGCCGATTATTAGCATTTAAATGCTTCATTTGTGTCTGCCTGAATGAATCATTCCCAATCGTCTAATTTCCCTCCTTGCTACAGTATTTCAACTTAAGTTCTACTTCCCTGTTCCTTTTTAAATTGAATATCTGTGCATCTTACTTAGCTGCACTACATTTGCTCTATTTCTATGCATTTGTCATGCCAATGAAGCGTACTAAACAGAAACTGAAAAGAGAGAGATAAGAGAGAAAAAGCAATAGAAAGGCAGACAGGTCATGTGACTCACCCTGGTCAAACAGCCGCTGCAAGCTTTCCATCTCGGCCTTATTTCCACTCACCCTGTAGATCCCTTCTGTGCTCAACCCTGTGAGAGAGAGAGTTGACATTAATTAATGAGTTTTGCACTCTATTCATTTTACAGTTTTAGAGCTTGATAAGAGCCAACAATGGTGTTATCTTCAGCTCAGAAAGTACAACGCATTACACATATTTAATTTATATCTGAGGTTGCTAATCATGCGACAGTAGTTATTATTCTACAGCTTCTGTCATGATGATTTATGACTTTGACCTTTGACCTTTTGACAGGTTGAACTTCCGGTAACCTTATGATGGATGGGCGGAACTTTCCGACTTCAAGGGTTAGCCTATGACCTTTGCAATCATCGATCATGCGGTTTTGACAGAAAGTTTTACCCTATTGACCTGTTAGTTCTAAATCATGGATTTGACGGCTAGTTTAAACGGAAGATGAAAGACTCCTCACGCATCGATCATGCGGTTTTGACAGAAAGTTTTACCCTATTGACCTGTTAGTTTTAAATTAAAACGGTATATGAAAGACTCCCCAATCATCGATCATGTGGTTTTGACAGAAAGTTTTACCCTATCGACCGTTAGTTTGTTTGAAGTTTACCACAGTTATACGGTTATGTGTGTGTGGTTATACGGTTTCTCCCCCTCCCATTACGTTTATGAGCGGTGTATAAATGGGGTCTGTGTGTTCTACATTTATATATATAAAACATCCTATAATTTATAATCTAAAACAATTAAAGATTGAAAACACATTTTAGTTATTTCACATTTATATATAAAACATTATATAATTTATATAATCTAAAACACATTTTAATTATTTCACATTTATATATATAAAACATTATATAATCTAAAGCGATTTAACTAAGGTTGAAAAACATTCTGTTCTTTTAAAAAAAAAGGTTATAAATGAAACTGTATAAAAAATATACTGAAACCGACTGTTTCAGATAAAACAAGATCCATTTTTCTTTTAGAGAGCAGAAATGAGGTGTTTTCAGAGAGCTGAAGGTCCCTGTGCTTGCACGCCACAGTGCACACTCGTCCGAGTTTACTAACCAATCATAATATCTTCAAAGCCATTTTTTAATTAAAACCAAACGTATCT